>NW_015542408.1:3868146-3878208 GCF_001515605.1 Sinocyclocheilus anshuiensis | reverse complement strand
GTGTGTGTGTGTGTGTGTGTGTGTGATGGTAATACAATATTTAGATACGATAATGCATGGTTTTGGACAAATAAATATAAACAATGGTTAATGGTTACCATATACAAACCATTTATATAGTATATATATATTTAAAGTATTGTGACGTGGTACCAGAAACATGGTATTACCATGGTATTTGTCCAAAAACATGATACATATTAAAACATAAAAACATGGTATTAGCATTATGATATGTGTAACAAAAAAAAACAAGCAAAACTTTTATCTTACCATGGTGCCATGTCCAAAAACTATGGTAATACTGTGGTACTTTTTAAAGAGGATGGGAGACTTTTCAAGTTAATTTCAAACCAGTTCTCCAGTATTTGTATGCATATGTCTGTGTGTTCATGTGTGTCTGTTTGCAGGCTGGAGTTCTTCTGCAACACACTGAAATCTGCCAGTGGCTTATGTCCTTATGTCTGTCACACACACACACACACTCACACTCATCTGCGCTCTCTGGAAGACCATTTTCCAGTAGCTAGGCAGTAGGAAAGCAGTATTAGCATTTTTGCCTTGAAGAACGCACTGTGGGGCTTTGGGAAAATTTACTCATATGAGTTGAAAGCAGAGAGGGGCAGGAAGGGGGTGGTGCTCTAATTGTGGGCAAATAGTCCCGAGGCATTAAGACTATGGGAGACGAGATGAGAGAAAGAGAGCGAGCGAGCGTGAGCATGCAGTGATGCAGTGTTTGAAAATATACTAAAGTATGTCTTTATGTGCGTTTGGCTGTTCCCTTTCGATAGGAGGCATATAATGGCATTTTAATGCAGTGATGTAATGCCGGAGTTGTTCTCCGTACTGGACGGCTGGCAGAGCGCGGTGTTGTTGTCTTTCTTCCCTGTTGTTTCACTGGCGCCGCTCCAGGATGCTGGACGGACCTCCACAGCAACGGACAACGCTTCAGAAAAAAACGGCCCTCTGTTTCCACTTTATGTGCTCTTCTCTTACTGCGGCTTGGCTGGGTTTGTGTGTTTTTCTCCCTCAGTGAGCTCTCAGCGAGAGGGACGCACTCACAAACACGCATCAATATGCTCACGCAGACAGTCACACACAAATATAAGACACAAGCACGTAGATTGCACATGCTCAGAGGGTTGTTGTTTGTTGTGTTCATCTTCCTGTCACGGAATGTCTACACGGTCTAAATGCCGGCACTGATAACATCATAAGTGGACTGTTGTAAGGTGTTTGTGTTAGTATGTGTCAGAATATTGTGTGGGTACAGTTATGGTTCTAGTACGGTGTTTTGTATTTTTGTGTTCTGTGTATTTATGTTTATTTTGTAGATTGTATTATGTTTTATATATTTGTGTATTGGAATAGCATAGAAATGCTTTAACTTGCCGATCTCTGGTATGATCCAGGAAGGGGAGGAGCCATGACTATATATACAGTGGGTACGGAAAGTATTCAGACCCCCTTAAATTTTTCACTCTTTGTTATATTGCAGCCATTTGCTAAAATCATTTAAGTTAATTTTTTTTCCTCATTAATGTACACACAGCACCCCATATTGACAGAAAAACACATGCTGTGTGTACATTAATGAGGAAAAAAAATTAACTTAAATGATTTTAGCAAATGGCTGCAATATAACAGAGTGAAAAATTTAAGGGGGTCTGAATACTTTCCGTACCCACTGTATATATATATATATATATATAGTGTATATATAAATATATATATAGTGTAGAGTGTAGATGTATATGTATATAGTTTGTGATCAGTAACATTTTTTTTTAATAAATTAATACATTTATTCAGCAATAATGCATTAACTTGACCAAAAGTGACAGTAAATACATAATGTTATAAGATATTTCTAAATAGATGCTGTTCTTTTGAGATTTCTATTCACAAAAGAATCGTGAAAAGAAAATGTATCAACATGTTTCCACAAAAATATGATGCAGCACAACCGTTTTCAACATTGATAATAACAAGAAATGTTTCTTGAGCACTGAATCATATTAGAATGTTTTCTGAAAGATCATATATTTCTAAATAGATGCTGTTCTTTTGAGATTTCTATTCACAAAAGAATCGTGAAAAGAAAATGTATCAACATGTTTCCACAAAAATATGATGCAGCACAACCGTTTTCAACATTGATAATAACAAGAACTGTTTCTTGAGCAGCAAATCAGTATATTAGAATGATTTCTGAAGGATCATGTGACACTGAAGACTGGAGTAATTATGCTGAAAATTCAGTTTTGCATCTCAGAAATAAATTCCAATTTAAAATATGCTGAAATAGAAAATAGTTATTTAAAATTGCAGTAATATTTAATAATATTACTGTTTTAACTGTATTCTCGATCAAATAAATGCAGCTTTGGTGAGCATAAGATACTTCTTTCAAAAACATATAACTGACCCCAAACTTTTAATGGTGTTGTGTCTATATATACCAGGATCCATCTGTAAAGCATAGTGTTCTATTTTAAGCATGTTGTTTGTGTACAAACATCTGATTGACATACAAATTAAATCTTAATAGTTACAAATATCATTCTAACATTTGGCAATTAACAACATGTTGCAGAAAAGCAAATATTCTAAAAGCCCGTTCACACCAAGAACCATAACTATAAAGATAACTACAACAATACCTATTTTAGCATCCACTCAAATGCACAATAATGTTCTGTTTATTATAAGCTTGCAATGCTGTTTTGTCATCTGCCGCTTTAAGTGCTCGAGTTCTTTAAAGCAGGATGGATTCTGATTGGCTGTTGATATTTTTTGTCATTCATCAGCTGAAAGGGATTCCAATGATATTGTTCCTCTCTGTTATCATTATAGTCGTGGTGTGGACTATTCTTTTATAATTAGAATTTTTTTTTTTAACTATATAATTATCAGCCTTTTTGGGCCTTAACTGTTACATTGTACACATAAACTGACACATCGAGTAGACATACATGTGATATCAGGAACAAATCCTCAATGCTTGACCTCTGGCTGATGACCCAAGATTGAGAGAACAAGACCACACTCAAAAGGGGTCAGGAAGGAGTCTTGGAGCCTTAGTGATCTGCAGTGGTGAAGCTCTGAGAGAATCTGTCTTGACTTGTGTGTGTGTGATGTTCTCTGGCTTCAGCATTGTGGAAAGCCTTAGGGGATTCCTGTCTCACCTGCTGTTTGGAGAGAGTCTCGAGAAACAGTTGTACGGTCCCCTGAGGAATGGAGAGATGGGGCATTAAACGAGTGTACTCCGTCCATCATTACAGCTCCAGATCTGGCCCTCATGTTCTGCACTATCTGATGCACGCTTCCTCCCCCCTCGCTGTTTGCAGATGGCATTTCATGGCACACAAGTAGTGATTTATTTTCTTAGCACTAGCCTAGCCCGATTTTTAAAATATTATACTATAACTTTTTTATTGAATTTTAATAATTTATATTATGTTATGTTATGATATATGTAAAAATTAGAAGACAGACAATCTCTATAATGTGTTCATTGTCAGTATAATTTAAAACAATTAAATTATTTCACTATATTAAACAATTAAAAATTAAACAATTTAATTATTTTGTTATATTCAAATATTATAAATGTATTATATTATATTATTATAATGTATAAATGTAAAATGTTCATGGTTAGCATAATTTGAAACTAAATGTAATTCTTTGGCTGCATCATTCTCATTTATATATATGATATTTATTATGTTATTATAAATTCTCATTTATATAATATATTTATTATGTATATTATATTAATTATATTAAGATATTAATATTAATTATATTAAGATTAATACAATTACAAGACAGACAATCTCTATAAAGTTTTAATGATCAGTATAATTTAAAATTAAATGTAATTATTTTGCTATATTATATTATTATGAATGTATTATGTTAAATGAATAAAATGTATAAAATTAGAAGGCAGAGAAACAATCTTTGTGAAATTGTGATGGTCAGCATCATTTGAAACCTTTAAACCTTTTAAATTCTCATTTATATTACATTATGTAAGGTCATGGGGATTTTGGAGCCTAATGTATATTATTATATTATATTTTAGCAATAACTTAATAACGTGGCTTTGGTTTAACATCTGGGCTTAAGTTATTGTGTGCATGCATGCATCACTTCCTGTATATGATTAGATCCCTGCAGCATCTCTTTTAAAACTATTTGAATTTTTGTAATTCCCGCCACTCTTACCCTGTTCATTCACATGCTTGTACACATGTGGTGGTGTCCTAATACCCTGTATTTTCCCAGATCCCCTCCCCCAGCCCTTCCCAGAACCCACCCTGGACTTCCTTGAGGACTGAGCGCCGAACTCTGCACAATTAACGCGAGAGGACTGTGGTGTGTGTGCCCTGCGCTGTACCATTCATCATAAGGCTTTTACATTGACCTTGACACCCACTTCATTAGAATAAAGATTGTCTAGCGTTTAGGCTACATTGTTCCTCCTCGTCCAGACCCCATGCAAATTCCCACTCGGGCTCAGGCGCGGCGGGTCTGTCAGAGGTCATCTGCATTAAATGATTGCCGCTATTCTCCAACTGCTTCTTTCATTCGGCTCAATTGAAACCCTTCTTCCTGCTCAGGATGAGACCCTGCCAGTGCTGTTGCCCACAGCAAGGATTTTAACTCCTCGCTTCCACAACTACAGCCCTGTATCAGTGCTAGCTGTATTACAGGACACGGGTGTTCCAGTTTCCATTCAGAACGGGCTGTGAAGACGTTTGGTTGTTGTAGGTCATTGCCAGGGCGTTGCTATGCTTGGGCTTTCTCTGTAGATATTTGGTGGTTGCCTTCTAACTGAAGTCTCTATGATATTCTGGTGTCTATGTATAGTTAAGTCCCTTTTTTACTCATGAGATGAGATTTTTATATCTCAGTTGTTTCTAATAGAAAGCAATGAGCTCTGAACTCTAATAAGATTCTCACTCAATAGAATCTTACTGTATGTCAGCTATCTAATTTTGTGTCTCTATATCTCCCTAGATATTAGGAGAAACATCTGAGATGATATTTATATTCTTTGAAGAAAAGTGGATTGTTGCTTGGTGGTTGCCAACTAGCTTCTAGTACAACTAGTAAGTCTCTATGATATTCTGGTGTCTGTGTATGGTTGGGTCTTATTTTTTTCACTAATGAGATCATTTTTATATCTCAGTTGTTTTTTCTAGAAAGCAATGTGTTGAATGAACTCTAGACTTTGATTGACTCATTCTGTGTCTGTATTTCTCCCAAGATTGGAGAAATATCTGAGATGATACTTAGATGAGTGAGTGATGCTTTTTCATGCAAAATGTGCTGGAAAGATGCTTGGGTGTTGTTGTTGGCCATTGCCAGGACATTGCTATGTGGTTTCTATACATTTCTGGTTTGTTGCTAGGCATTTATGGATGGTTCCTTGGGGTTTCTGGGTTGATACTTGGTGGTTGCCTCCTAGCCAGGGGCGGATTTAGTGATTTGGGGGCCCCAGGCAAAATATATGAATGGGGCCCTATGTATTTGCACACATTTACAAATTTAGCCTTGAGGTTCCTTTTTTGTTGTGATGCTTGCTGCTGCATAATGGTGCCCCACAGTTGTGTCCAATGTTTCTACATTTTTCATGTACATGTTATAATGGCTCTCTTTCATGTTGTAGACCACGAAATAGCAATTGACTTACAGTTTTCACAAAAACAAAATAAATTATAAAATGATAAACCTCACAATTGAGCATTTAAACCAATTTTTAAGAAAAGACAGTCGGAAGTATAAATTATGATATTAATTTAAAACAGGGTTAAGAGGGTGGATTTTCGCATTGGTCTGAACAAAAACTGCAGACGGGATTATTGAAAATGTACATTGATTCTCTGCCAGCAGGAGGCGCTTTTGGAACATCAGAAATACAGCGGTTTCCCCGGTAACGGCTGTAAACAAAGCAGCGCTGCTCATTAACGCTACGTTATCAGATAAAATGAAAATGCCGAAATTCGAAACTTTCCTGAAGACAGAGATTCATTTAGTAAAAACTTGAATTAGTGAAAATGAGAAAAGTGTGAAAAAATATAGCCTATATTGAGGAGGAAAGTCCACTGATGACTGTGATGAGTTACCAGCGTAAGCCTGTGTGCCAAAGACTGTCTAATTCTAAACTTTAAAATACACTTATTTTAGTTATTTTAACTACAAATTTACATGAAAATTAAAAAATAAAATAATGAAAAGGAAATTATACATTTACACACCTACGGATTATATCAACCAAACAAGTAACTGCATATGCGTCCTCTACTTGGGTTCTTATGAATAAGTAGCAGCATTTAAAACAATAAACATATAATACGCACTGTTGCTCAATATTTAATTACAGCTTCAGATGCATGATATTTTCATTTGCTACAAGCAGGATACACGAGAAGTGTGTTCAACTCGGACACGCAGACGGTTGTCGTGGTGATAAACACTGTAAACAGCAACCATTTGCGTGTCCGCACTTAATGCGCATCTCGTAGATGAAAAGCATTTTAGGGGGCCCTTGGCTTTTGGGGCGAATTGCCTACTTTTGCCTAATGGGTAAGTCCGCCTCTGCTCCTAGCTCAAGTCTCTTTTATCTCTATATATGGTTGGTTCCCATTTTTTTTTTCACTAAAGGGATCATCTTCATATCTTAGTTGTTTTTTCTAGGAAGAAATTAGCTTAAATTAACTTTAGACTCTAACTGTATGTCAACTTTTGACTTATTTTGTTTCTTTTTTTCTCCCAAGATATTTTAGGGAAAACGTCTGAGATGATACTTGGTTTCCCTGAAGAGAAGGGAGTGGTGCTTTTCCATTCAAAACTTGCTGTGTTGTGTTGTTGTGGGTCATTACCAGGGTGTTGCTACTGTACATTGCTAGCTGTATAACAGGGCCCTCGTTCAGTATAAGTCTATGGGATGTTTTTCACTAGTGAGCCCTTCATCTCAGTTGCTTCTCCTAGACTGGAGATTAAATGGAGGGCAAATTGACTTGGCTTCCTGCTTTTCAGATTTATAGAAAAACACCCCAGTAATCTCTCATGTTTCTCCTCTAGTTTCAGAGGAGATCTTAACAGTCAACAGTGGTCTAATTTGTGTTTATTTCTCCCCAGGAATTTTAGCAGATGTCTGAAATAAAGTTGATACTTAATGGAGTTTTTTAATTAAGTTTCCAGAGCTATGAAAGAGCAACCTCTTTTTTGCTTTTTGTCACTCTCATTTTCTCATTCTGTCTCACAGTGGAGAACTGCAGCATTTGTTGTGGAGATGATTTACACTTTCATGGGCTGTTGAGCCAAAGCGCTCTGTCTCTCTCTCTTTCTCAATCCCTGGCTTTGGATCCAAATATATCTCCATTATTATCACATCAGTCAAAAGCAGACGGCCAGTCCTGCAAAAAAAAATAAAAATCCAGAATGAAAAGGCTCATTATGTACTAATTGGAATTAAATTATTAATGAGAGATACTTAAAAAAGATTGTTTTATGATTCGCTATTAGTGAATTTGCTATTCATTTCAATATTTGTCATTTGATTTATATGGGGATAATGCAATATATGCCCCAATTAACAATGCATGGCCTATGTAATATGATTTTCGGTTAATGCAAATGGAATAAGCTAGAAGAAAGCAAGCGATTCGACTCCTCAAATGTAATTTTCTCGGCCAGTTCTGCCAATTTTAAATGACATTGTACATTTTAATTTTCCCTCTCTTTTTCAAAGGTTGCAAATTTATACTCATTAAGCCGAACTGCCATTAATTTACATGGAAAATTACTTGCAGAGTTGGAATATCTGTCACGTTCACACCTATTTACTTTTAAAAGCTCTGCCGATGGAGTTTACGGGGGATTCAGACACTTTTTCTAACTAACTTCTGTTTGTAGTTGGTTAAAGTCACTAAATTGTAAAAAAAAATTAAATCACGTGTTGGAAAAGAAAAATCACAAATGAGATCTCTTTAATATCTCAGCTGTTTCTTCTAGACAGCATTAACTTTAGCAAACTGATACATAAGGAAGTTTTCTTTTTGAACCATCTTGGATAAAGGGTTAGTTCACTCAAAATGTATATATCATTAATGGATAATATATTTATTAATTTACTTACCTGAGTCACTGGCTTTCTGCTGTTAATCATCACAAAAGATGACACTTGGAAATATATATTTTACAAAAAAATATATAATGCAATAAAAAGCAATGAAGACCAGTGATGCCTCAATTGAAATTCATTGAATGGACAAAAACAGTTAAAAATATAATCTTTTCCACCGAACAAGAAAAGTCATACAGGTTTGGAAGGACAGGAGGGTAAGAAAATGATGACTGAATGTTCATATATCCCTAAAAGAAACATCACTCCATCAGTATTGTTGAATTGTTTATAATTTACTGACCCTTGTGTTGTTTCCAAACCCATATGATTTTTTTCCTTACATGAAACATTAGAGATGTTTTGCATGTTTTGCAGTTTTCCATACACTGAAAGTCAGCAGTAATTGTACTTCCAGACTCAAAAGGACAAAAAAAAAACACCATAAAAACCTTAAAAAGGGACGATTATCAGTCAATAATGTCTGTTTTTAGCATGTCAATAATGTTTGGTTTTATAAGATGTGGAATATAGAGAATACAGAGTCAAACAGGCTTTTTATGGTGCTTATTCTGCCTTTTTGGCATCTTGGCACTCAAAATCTTCCACTTTCATTGCATGGAAAACAGTAGCTTGGACATTCTGCTAAATGTCTCCCTTTCGAAAGGGTTTGAGTGTGATTGAATGATGACAGGCCTTTGATTTTTGGGTGATCTTACCGTTTAAGTCCCTGGAGCTCTGAAAGGGCACCTCTGAGCAGTAAGTTCCTGTGCTGTGAGCAGCAGAAGCTCTATGAATTCTGGCACCATCAATTTAGATTACAGCCAGGCTGAGCAGAGCTGAACAGATCTTAGGCCTCTCTCGGCTCTTAAAGCCCAGAGTTCTTGGCTGATTGCATTGTTTCCTATGTTTGTCTAGAGAAGAAAAATGCCACGCTCAGAGTAGAGAGGGATGGGGTGTGAGTATCTTTCCATGAGAACCCCTCCTCCCCGAACTCACAGCTGAGCTCCAGACCCCGGGCCCCGGATAAATAGTGCCTTTGTTCGCCATTCAATGGCATTAGGCATGGGCTTCCTTTGGGGGTCACTACCAATCCTTGTGAGGGGACAGACAGAAGGGGAGGCTGAAAAAGAACAACACATCTAAACCATGAACTACCAGCAGATCGGAGGTAGAGAAGCAGTGATGACCGCAGTTTGACGTTAGGAATCAAAAGTAGTATGTGAACATGAAAGAAACGTTGGGGTCATTTTTCTCCGTAAAATCAAATAGAAAATAGTAAGAAATTCTCTTTTACATAAATAAAGGAAGCATTTTTGTTCTATTTAAGATTTAATTATCTTTTTAATTGAATGAATTTTTAATTTAGTAATAAAGCACAAATCGCCACTCAAATCTCATTGTCGTATATCGCAAAAAAATGAAGAATAGTGCAATAGTACTAATAATAGACCAAAAAAGCATGTACGGAAAGAACATAATTACATGTGATGTTTTTGAAAATGTATTAATTTACTTATTTGAAACATTTTTAATGAATTTGTAAGTGTTTTTCACACAGAATTTTTTTTTAATATATGATAAATTGTGATATATATATATATATATATATATATAAATATATGATAAAACATAAATGATCAAATATACTATATTATTTTAAATTATAAAATAATGTAGTATATAATAATATTAATAGATTAATATATTTTCTAATATATTAATTATATATTATTTTCATTTTTAATTGTTTACATTTATTTTAAATACTCCTTTTATATATTATGTAATTTATAGGTGGAAATATGGACCTGAATTATGACCTGGTATTTTCTTTGTGAGATACAATCAGAGAGCCATAAGGAGAGTCCATATAGGCCTGTTCAGAGCTCTTTCTGTATAAATCTTCAGGGCTACAGACC
>NW_015542408.1:3850298-3867106 GCF_001515605.1 Sinocyclocheilus anshuiensis | reverse complement strand
AGCATTTTCGTTCTATTTAAGATTTAATTATCTTTTTAATTGAATGAATTTTTAATTTAGTAATAAAGCACAAATCGCCACTCAAATCTCATTGTCGTATATCGCAAAAAAATGAAGAATAGTGCAATAGTACTAATAATAGACCAAAAAAGCATGTACGGAAAGAACATAATTACATGTGATGTTTTTGAAAATGTATTAATTTACTTATTTGAAACATTTTTAATGAATTTGTAAGTGTTTTTCACACAGAATTTTTTTTTAATATATGATAAATTGTGATATATATATATATATATATATATATAAATATATGATAAAACATAAATGATCAAATATACTATATTATTTTAAATTATAAAATAATGTAGTATATAATAATATTAATAGATTAATATATTTTCTAATATATTAATTATATATTATTTTCATTTTTAATTGTTTACATTTATTTTAAATACTCCTTTTATATATTATGTAATTTATAGGTGGAAATATGGACCTGAATTATGACCTGGTATTTTCTTTGTGAGATACAATCAGAGAGCCATAAGGAGAGTCCATATAGGCCTGTTCAGAGCTCTTTCTGTATAAATCTTCAGGGCTAAAGACCTGGCTGCTCAGTCTTACCATTTGTACACCATCAGTTGGACTGACCAGGCTTTTCTTTGTTCATTGGATTTTTTGAATCCCTCATTACCACTATAGAAACCTGCGTAATGCACAGTCTTTAGCTAGAAGGGGAGGTGAGAGTAAATATTCGGAGTCGTTTTATGCTCCATATTGTTTTGCAGATTGCATGCTATTATGTCGGTGAGAAAGGGAGTCCCACGGGCTGACGTCTATGCGGTATTGTAACTAACATTTTTCTTTCTAATGCTCAACCTTTTCTTGTCGTCGTGAACGATGGCATTGTCTGTGCAATTTGTTGCCACTCGATGCATTTTGACAATGTGAAGTGCATTTGTTGAAGGAACCTCCTGCCAGCCGAGGTCTGGAAAGGCCGGTGGAAACTCTCCTGGGTCCCTCGCTGACCCCATCGTGACTGCCCACCTTGTTCTTAACCAGAGAGAAGAGAGCCGGGCGGAAAAAAATAAAAGCGCTTGACTCAATACGAGCCTTCTATACCAGCTGTAAAATGGCTTATTCTTCTAGTCGCCATGGTGACAATTAACAGTGTTTCAAGGACTTTTGTTCCCGGCCGGTTTGAACAGATCCCCCCCCCACCTTCTTTTTTCGGCGCAAAGTGATTTTTCACGATGGAGGAAAAGCAGCGTCTATTATGCATAAACAGTAAGGAAGCGTTTTCTCCTCCTTTTAAAGTAAATATGTAGCTTTTTACTTCCTGGTCTTTCAAGCCCGGCGCTCACACATTTTTGAGAGCTTGGCTGGCGCTCCTCAGCTGTGCTGGGTTTCCATCAATGGGCCTCTTCTGCGCGGTCTTCCTCCCCTCTCCACTGCTTCCTCTGCGCCTCCCTCCCCGAGCAGCCGTCTAGAGCGAATTACAGACATCAAGGATGCTGGCAAGATATGAAAAGGCCTCAAACTGATTAAGTAATTATCAGTTTTCCCAGCTTCATTCAGCTCTGAATCACGAAAGCATATCAAATTCCATATTTTGTACCTCTGAGTCAATTTGTAACTCATCAGCTCCCAGTGTAGGTTTTTATGTGGCTGATGCATATTCAGTTTTTTCTCAAATGGATTCCCTTTCCTTCGTGCTAAACATCTAATACGGCAGCTTCGGTGGATAATCGCAGAAACCCAGAATGGACTTTTTTTTTTTTTTGCCCTTCGCAGATTAATTTCAGGGCAAAAGAAAGATGTTATTACTTCCTTTTTGATTTAGGGACAGTGCAGAATCCGTCATCGAGATGAAGGCCCGTCGGGAGGGCCTTCTCATTTTTGCCGCCGCCTGGCTTCTGACGTGTGAACGTTAGCATAAAATGATTTGAATACGCCCCGTCCCTGCCTCAGTTCATGGAGTCTCACTTCTGTTGTCTCAACAAGTTACGGAGCCTGAACGAACTTTTAATTTAATGGATAAGATGAATCTGCGAAACCGCATTAAGTGTGTTCATGTGTGACTGCGTTTTTGCTGACATTTCCAGACTCACGTTCATTAATATGTGAAATAAATTAAACTTACAAGGGCTTGTTGATATTTCATCTATTTTGCTGCTATCTTTGCTCACTATTGCAGTGCCTTAGTGTTAAATGAGTGTTAGTAAAGCTGCCTGTTTTCATCATGGGATCTTGAGGGACATTGATGTTATACTAATGTTTAAGACTAGTGATGTCCCTAAATGTAAATATTTGACTTCAGCTCATAACTCAAGTTATACAACTTGTTGAGGAGAAACATGCTTTTTTTCCTTCTTTTAAATAATCAGAAAGATTTTCATGTGGTGGATGATGAATGGGTTCAGGACAATGTTTAATGTTGAGATGTGTTTTAATTAATTTGGAAAAATGTTGAATATTTGGTGTGTATTTGTACTTTGTTTTGGCACTTTTTGTTATTTTTGTAAATAAAAATTAGATGCCATTTTTATTAGGAGTAGAAATTATTAAAATGAGGGAATACTATAAGTATTTACACAATTTTAAAGATATTTTGCTAAAAGATAAAAACTATGACTAAAATAAAAAAAAACTGTAAAAATGAACACTGAGCTTTTGATTTAATCAATGTCATATTCACATGATTCACATGAATTTAGCCAATTTTACTCTGAATCTGTATGATATTGCGAGTAATATTATGTATGTGTGTGTATAATATATAAATTGAATGTCAAAATATGGGCGGAATATGTAGTTATGTCAGAATATATGGACAAATTCTGAAGTTACCATGATGTTTATAAACCTTAAAGTGGGTTGTATGTTTGCTATGATTTGATCATTTTCTTCAGAATAATGTAGTTATTGTAATGAATTAAAAAAATGTTTTTGTCAAAAAACAAAAACTATGAATAAAAACAAAAAAGACTAAAAATGAACACTATAGGCCTTTCATTTAGTTAATAAGTCATGTTCACATTTGTCATTAACAAAATTTGAGTCAGTTTCACTGTGTATTCTCACTATTAACTAGTTGCTTATTAGCATGCCTATTATTAACATATTGGCTGTTTATTAGTGCATATTCTGCATGACCATATTCTACATCCCCAATCCTACCCAATACATAAACTTAACAGCTACCTTACTAACTATTAATAAGCAGCAAATTAGGAGTTTACTGAAGCAAAATTCGTAATTAATGGTTTGTAAATGGCAAGAATTGGATCTTAAAATAAAGTGTGACCCAATAATATATATATATATTTTTTTAATTAATAAATAAAATAAACCAAAAGGACAAAATGTACTTAGACATAGAAGTGGATGGCTTATTTTGGTTTGATTTTAAAAATGTAGTTTATCTTCTCTACTATAATGAAGTTTAAGTGTGTGCGAGCGTGTCCTGTTGTGCACTGATAACCTGCTTTTAAAAACAAACTTTCATCAGGTTTTGCTCATCAGGGTTAATGGAGCAATGACAGAATCATGTATTTCCGTCACACCTCCACCTCGGTGGCATCCTTTGGCCCTGGAATATGTTTTTCTTCACCGTCAATTACACAGTTGACTATAAAGTTTTCGAGCCCGAGCTCCTTGGGTTAAGTATGCAAATCACCCTATCTAGGTTGCAACGGTGAAAGTGACTCAAGGGCCAAAAGTCAGCCATGCACGTAGCTAAGGTTAGCATGATGCTTCAACTTCTCATCGCTCCGGCATTCTAATTACTCAGGCTATCTCTTCCCTCCGTCTGCGTTCTCCATCAATAACCTGCCATTTCTTAAACCAATGAGAGGACTTAAAATCAATATTTGCTGTCAACAAACAAATAGTGTAATCCCCTTTACTTTAAAGAGGAGCGTCTTTAGTTTCGCGGCCACTATTAAAAACTGAAAGGGCTGAATGATTTAAAAGATGTGTGATACCATCTCCATCAAAACAAATGACAATGAAAAATGAACGCTGGCCGGATGACAGCGAGGAATGGGGGGAAAAACAGCACATTTAAATATTTAAATGCACATCCGCCATAATGATAAATGACATCCGAAAACTAGAATCAAGCAGCTATTGATGCAGAAAATGAAATGGTGGGAGAGACAGACAGAGAGAGAGAGGGGAAGGGATGAAGAGCGAAATTAACTGAAAAAAGGTGTCGAATAGCATCACTTTCATCTTTTACTGTATGTTAGTCCAGCTTTCAAACAGAAATGTCACAATTCTGCTCAGCTAGTGTCGGAGTGACCTAATACAGTCAGTATCCCGTTAGACGTGAGCTGAAGGGGTGAAAATTGCTATCATACATGCCCACTATCCTCCTGAGGTGACAAATGAGAAGTCGCAAGTCTGTGGGAACAAATATAAAGGATTTAGAAGAAAAGAAATTGAAGTACAAAATCTTAGGATTTGATTTGTGTTCATGGTAATGGATGTTACATTACAGTTCTGGATACTATTGATATTCCTTGTTTAATTATATAAATATAAAAAACATTTACTTACTTTTCACCTAAATGTTACAATAAAAAAACGCTAAAAAAAAATCTAATTGCCGAGTAGACAGGAAGACACTTTACTGTGTACTTATACTGGACCCATATTTTACACAATTGTGAGTTGTTAACCTATATTTGAAATATTTATTCAATATATTTAAATAGAAAATGTTTCCCATTTGTTTACTTTTCTTTTAAATGCTTAATTAAAATGTTTACTGTAAAATGAAGGTAGGTATTTTTTGATAGGAGAAATTATTAAAATCATACTTTTCAGTAAATTGGATTAAGATTTATTGATATACACTGCTGTACAATTAATGCTTAAAAGTGCTAATTAATACTTTTATTCAGCAAGGATGCATTAAATTGAACAAAAGTGAGAGTAACGGCTTTTCTAATGTTACAAAAGATTTCTATTTTAGATAAATGCTGTTCCTTTGAACTTTCTGTTCATCTAAGGGGCCCTTTACACGACAACGTTTTCAGCCAAAAACGGGAAACTTTTTATGCGTTTTGCCTGTTCGTTTACACGACAACGGCGTTTTGGGGACTGAAAACGCATATTTTTGAAAATGGGTTTTAAAGTGCAAGTTTTTGAAAACGGCACCGTTGTCGTTTCCGTGTAAAACCCCAAAACGGGAATCTTTGAAAACGGTGACGTCATGCGCGTGCGTAATACGTGTTAGGTATGTAGACATGCGTAGTATGTGTCGATTTTAAAGGCAAGCGCGAACAAACATACACAACAATGGCTACGTTTACATGCACAATTTTTGGTTCAATCGGACTGAATTCATTCTGATTGATGAATCTGAATGTAGTGTTTACATGAACGCTAAATAAAGTGATCGGGTTGATGTGCGCGTTTATGTGACAAGCGCATTTGTTTTTAACAGCAGAATTAATATGTATCCATTTATGGATAAATATACATATAAACCGCTGTGCCGAGCTGCTCATATTTATCACGCAGTAAAAATGCCCCTCCCCGTGCCCAAAACGGGTTGCCTGTGGATGAGAATCCACAAAAAAAAAGGACTGGTGGGAGGTTGTCCTGCTCCACTTCACAGTTGCCGAGTGAAAGGAGAGTTTTATAATGACAGGACATGCATTTATACAACATTTTATTCAAAAGGAAGCACCGCTCGTTCTGCTCGCCATACATCATTACTCTATTTCTGCGCCATTGCACATGTGCAGACCTTTCAGTTTCGGAGTTCAATCCGATCGAGTGTTTATATGCACTCTCAATCATATTAGAAAAGGAATAAACCACCCCCTTCAATCCGATCGAAATTTCATTCCGATCGAGCTCAATCCGATCGAAATTTCATTCCGATCGAGCTCAATCCGATCGGATCCATCAATTCGATGACAAACGGATTATTTGGTTGCATGTAAACGTAGACAATGGCGGAATATATGGTGCTGTTGTTGCTGCTCAAGAGTTTGCTAATGCTTCTTCAGCAAAGTGTGGATTTACTTCACCAATATTACAACCAACAGCAGAGACGCATCATATACAACATATAATCGTCACTTCCCTACAGGTACTGTTTACTAACAAGGTGACAGCGCCAACTACTGGCCTGCCATATGTAATACAGCGTTTTTGGCCGTTTTTGCGGATATGTGTAAACACGAATCGTATTGAAAACATTGTCGTGTATACGTGAACCTTTTTAAAAACGCAAGGGAAAAACATTTCCGTTTTTGACTACACCGTTGTCGTGTAAAAAAAATAAAATGTATCACTGCTTTCAACATTGATAATAATGAGAAATGTTTATGAAATTAGAATGATTTCTGAAGCATCATGTGACACTGAAGACTGGAGTAATGATGCTGAAAATTAGCTTTGCATCACAGGAATGAATTTCATTGTAAGATAAATGAAAATAGAAAAGTGTTATTTTAAACTGTAATAGTATTTCATATTACTGTATTTTTGATCAAATAAATGCAGCCTTGGTGAGCTTAAGAGACATTAAGAGAAAAAAAACATTAAAAAAATGTTACCAACCCCGAACTTTTGTACTAAATATGCAGATCTTCTCTAAAAGGATTGTGTTTTAATTGTACAAAATTAAGCCCAACTATTCAAAGGGCTGAGAAAACACTGTACATATGTGTTTCGTGTCCTTGCTGTAATAAAACAGCAAAAGCCTATCCTAAGATTGATATGCATGCTTTTCTCACCCTCTGACTGCTTTATGTGCTTCTGCAGGGGAACAGTGTGGAGATGTCCTTGTGGCTTCCTAGGAAGATGCAGCTTCTGGGCTGGTCTGAATCTCTGAAGAGGAGCGGGACTGAACTTCCTGTGGACTTTGACCAGCGGCTGACGGCCCTCCGCAGCAAATGGGATCAACTCGAGGTTGGTCTCTCTCTGTTCAGCTCAATCCGATCGAAATTTCATTCCGATCGAGCTCAATCCGATCGGATCCATCAATTCGATGACAAACGGATTATTTGGTTGCATGTAAACGTAGACAATGGCGGAATATATGGTGCTGTTGTTGCTGCTCAAGAGTTTGCTAATGCTTCTTCAGCAAAGTGTGGATTTACTTCACCAATATTACAACCAACAGCAGAGACGCATCATATACAACATATAATCGTCACTTCCCTACAGGTACTGTTTACTAACAAGGTGACAGCGCCAACTACTGGCCTGCCATATGTAATACAGCGTTTTTGGCCGTTTTTGCGGATATGTGTAAACACGAATCGTATTGAAAACATTGTCGTGTATACGTGAACCTTTTTAAAAACGCAAGGGAAAAACATTTCCGTTTTTGACTACACCGTTGTCGTGTAAAAAAAATAAAATGTATCACTGCTTTCAACATTGATAATAATGAGAAATGTTTATGAAATTAGAATGATTTCTGAAGCATCATGTGACACTGAAGACTGGAGTAATGATGCTGAAAATTAGCTTTGCATCACAGGAATGAATTTCATTGTAAGATAAATGAAAATAGAAAAGTGTTATTTTAAACTGTAATAGTATTTCATATTACTGTATTTTTGATCAAATAAATGCAGCCTTGGTGAGCTTAAGAGACATTAAGAGAAAAAAAACATTAAAAAAATGTTACCAACCCCGAACTTTTGTACTAAATATGCAGATCTTCTCTAAAAGGATTGTGTTTTAATTGTACAAAATTAAGCCCAACTATTCAAAGGGCTGAGAAAACACTGTACATATGTGTTTCGTGTCCTTGCTGTAATAAAACAGCAAAAGCCTATCCTAAGATTGATATGCATGCTTTTCTCACCCTCTGACTGCTTTATGTGCTTCTGCAGGGGAACAGTGTGGAGATGTCCTTGTGGCTTCCTAGGAAGATGCAGCTTCTGGGCTGGTCTGAATCTCTGAAGAGGAGCGGGACTGAACTTCCTGTGGACTTTGACCAGCGGCTGACGGCCCTCCGCAGCAAATGGGATCAACTCGAGGTTGGTCTCTCTCTGTTCAGCCTACTATATGAACATGTTTTATCAAATACAATAAAGGAGTTACGAAACTCTTGAGTCCTGTTTGGGAAATCGCTATTAAAAACACAGAGCATCACATCAGTCAGGGGTCCCTTTGTGGAAAGACGTGCTTCCTGAACAGTCGGCTCTCAAAGTCAGCGCTGCTCTGACACAGGTGAGTGTCACACCTTGAGACTGATCTCTCCTTGATCCAGAGCTCCCTGCCGAGATGAGAGGAAACGGGCGGGTTGGGAAGATTTGGAGGAGAAAGAGACACAGAGAATGCAAGAAAAAGTTGGGAAGGCATTGTCAGAATAAAAATGCTACGAAAATGCATCTTAAAACACTTTTGTTTGAAAGCTTCCTTTACTTCAAATTGAAATATGTCAAAGTTACCCTGTTTTTAATGCTCTTTTGAACTACCATCAAAATTTCTCTCTGCTTTATGTTAACGTTTCTTCTATTTTTAAGCCATTTACTTGTACAAACTACTTCCTTGCTGGATAAGACACAGCTCATTCAGCACGTTTATGCAAAGCGACTTGCATTCATACACTGAAAAAAATACATTTGGTCTAAAAACAATTTTCATTAGTACATTGTTAGTACATTTCAGAAACGATTACAAAGTAACTTTAAGCAACACATTGAATTAAATGAAATTTGAGTGGAATTTTGAAGTAGAAAGACTGAAATAGTAATTTCTCCAATGATCTTTGTTGTAGTTACAAATGTTGAAGAGACTGGGGGGTCAGAAAGATTTTTTTTAATAAATTATTATTTTATTTAGCAAGGACATTATGACATTTATAATGTCAATAAATGATTTCTATTTAAAATAAATGCTGTTCTCTTGAACTTTCTATTCATCAAAGAATCCTGAAAAAACTATGCAGCAGATTCGTTCTGAATGAATCTCTTCCTAAATCGTCCCTCCCTAACATTTTCGTCTCGTTTTAATTCGTTGACGAAAATGTCAATACATTTTCGTCATAGTTTTTATCATTCAAAAAGCGTTTTAGTTCGTTATCGTCTCGTCGTTGGTGAAAAAAATAAACAGTTTTATAATGATGCAAAATATTTAAATTTCAAATATATGCTGTTCTCTTGAACTTTCTATTCATCAAAGAATCCTGAAAAACAAATGAATCATGGTTTTCACAAAAATATTAAGCAGCACAACTGTTTGATATCAATAAGAAGTGTTTTTTGAAAAAGCAAATCAGCATATTAAAATGATTTCTGAAGGACCATGTGACACTGGAGACTGGAGTAATGATGCTGAAATTCAGCTTTACCATCACAAAAATAAATTATATTTCAAAATATATTAAAATAGAAAAGAGTCATTTTAAATTGTAATAATATTTCACAGTATTACAGTTTTTGCTAATCAAATAAATGCAGCCTTGCCAATTTCTTTCAAAAACGTTACTAAAATCTTCACACTATGAGCTCTAATTGAGTTATAGTAAAACTGATCAACCTCCTAAACCATCTTAGACCAGCTGATGATCATAAATGACCAGCTTCTTACTTTTAGGAGCATTTTTACACTTTTATAACGGTGAAGCTCCACAACTCTTCACAGTGGGGTGATATTAAATAATTTATCTTCACTAATAAAGAGTAAACGCATACACCCACGTGGATATGCATCTGCAATGCTCCTCAAGATTGGCAAAACAGCCTTTGAACTGAAACATGAATTTTTTCGGAGAGTTTCAAAGTGTCAAACAAATCGCATCTTGCCTCCCTGTCGCAATCAAGCATTAATTAGAATTATCGAGAAGAGGACTATTCAGCGGCAAATGTTCTGACTGGCGTGAGTGGCGTCTCGTTAGGGCGTGTGCGACAGGAATAAAGCATCAGCGGTGCGGAGAGTTCAGTCTGAGCGCCGCTGCTCCCTGCACCGCGCATTATGCCGTCTCAATTGCATATTAAACAAGCCTATCAAGTCAGCCATTGGCATCTGCTGTGCTGACACAAATTGTGAATTAAATGAAATTGATGTCCCCTGTCGTATATATTTATGAAGACAGACCATTCTCTGAAGTATTCTGCTTATGAAGAATTTATGATTGCAAACTGTTCCCGAACAAAATAAAGTGGCAATAAATTCCTGTTTTTTTGCCGTGTGACCCTCCAAGGGCATTGACTTCACCTCCCACCGAGACATTTGTTACTCAGAGAAAACAATGGCTGGATCTGGATTCCATTGATGCCCATCAAATCATCTGTATTCAGAAGAGTGGAAAGGACAGCGAAATAAAAGGAGAGAGAGAGAGAGAGAGAGAGCGATAAACAGCGGCAATAGAGAGATTCTGTTCTCTGTCCATTAAACTGGACTTTTGCAAACTTATGTATCACTTTTCTTTAACATTTTCTCTTAATTAAACAGAATTAAATAGATTGTTTATTTTACTGTAACTTTACTGTATGAATTTTATATAAATTGCGATTAGTATTATGATGTCATTCATTAGGGAGAATAAGTTGCTGAATATAAAATGGGTCTTAATATGTAAATATGGGTAGTTATATCCAAATAGATTTTCCCCCCATAATTTTCCATTCATTTTTTTTTGTTATCATCATAGTATATGTCTGCATAATCCATCTTTTTTTTTTAATTGTTTAGTAAATATTACATTTGTTCCCTTTATGTCTGCTGAAGTAATTCAGTATGCAGTTTAAATATGCATGAAAAAAAATCCTGTTTTTCATTCTATTACCTATTGAAATGCATTAGAATATTATCTAAACTGGTAAAAGGCAACATGATGAAACAGCATGTGCAACCTAAATCTAAAATATTATGTATTTTCAAGTTAAAAAACAAAATGTTCAATACTGTTCAAGAGTTTAAGGTTGATAACATTTTTAATGTTTTTGAAAGAAGTCTTTTAGGCTCACCAAGGCTGCATTATTTGATCAAAAATACAGTAAAAGCAGTAATACTGTGAAATATTATTACAGTTTTAAAGAACTGTTTTCTATTTTAATATATTTTAAAATGTAATTTATTTGTGTTACTCCAGTCTTCAGTGTCACATGATCCTTCAGAAATCATTCTAATCTGCTGAATTGCTGCTCAACAAACATTTCTTATTATTATGAGTTTTGAAAACGGTTGTGCTGCTTCATATTTTTGTAGCAAATGTGATATGTTGTTTTCAGGATTTTTTTTTTTTTCATAAAAAGAAAGTTCAAAGCATTTGAACATTATAAATGTCTTAATTGTCAGTTTTTAACTATTTAATTCATTCTTACTAAATAAAAGTGTTAATTTCTTTCGAAAAACAAGAGCCTAAATCCATAGGGTGCAATTTTATCCTTCAGGAACTGATTTAATGGTAAAAAAGTGTCATAAGAATGGTAGTTCGAGGGGTTAAAAAGAGGGATTGGTGCTGTCAGCCTAAAAGGAAAGTAGTAGTAGAGCCGGGGAAGGTTATTCAATTTTAATGATTTTTTAAATAAATGTCATGTTGACTTGAACTGTGTGTATCTCTTTAAACTAAAGACAAGCATTTCACTCTGTTTTGTGTCAAAAGCAGCACTTTTTCACACACTAATGTCTCATAAAATCACTATGAGATCTGATTTTGCCTCAGTCAGCCCAGCAGAAAACCTCAACATTTGTTTTCGGCCAGAAGAACCCATTTTCACATTAAAGCTAAAATGTCCAGCCTTCTGTTTTCTTTGCTATTAACACTGTGCTGACAGGAGAGGAACACAGATGTGTTAATAAAGGCCGATCATGGGGGAGAAGCTCAGGCCGGATGAAATAGCCACTTCATTGCTGCGTCATAATCACATCTGTTTCCATTCCAGCTTCTCAACACACGGATCACATAAAGGAAAGGACAATTACAGCAGCCAGTGTGTGTATTAATTGGATAATGGTGTGTATTGTGCTTGCAATTGCCATCTCAGTATACAAGGTTCAACCTGTCTCTAAGAAGTGCGATTGCCAGGCAGGTGGGCATACACACAAACAAACAGAGGGGCACAAACACACACACACACGCACAGGCAGACTGCAGCTCAGCATGGTTCTCGCTTCTCTTGCTGTCAGTCGGGGAAAATTGTTCAGCGGAGCCCATTTCTAAAATCATTGGTGTGTTTTTTGCAGCTGATTGTTTGCTATTCAACAAACATTTGAATGTTGCTCTAAAATGCCATTTTGTGCGATGAGATTTTAACCCTTTCAGTCTCATCACCTGAAACCTGTTATCAGACACTTCAGGCGCGCAGCAGCCATGTGGAAACAGCAGTCATCACCACATCTCACTTTTTAATTAAACACAAATAACAGGTTAATCACTATGTGTAAAGCAGTTCCATACATTTAAGTTAGCCTGATGTATGAATGCATTTGGTCTTTAATGTGTTTGTATGTTTTGTGGATCCACATTTATGAATATTTATCATAGTTTAAATTTGTTTGTGAAAAGACCATAGGAAAAACAATGGACCTCAAATCATGAATATGTAAATGTGACTGTGATTTCTATAAAAACTGTTACTAGTTGTAAGCACTCCCCACTTTCATTTTATTTTATTTTATTTTATTATTTTATTCTATTTTGTTTTATTTTTTATTTCAATTAATATTTGATGTTATATTACATTTTTTGTGTTGTTAAGTTTTGTTGTTTTCTAAAGTTTTATTTTATATTGTTTAATATTTAATTAATATTTAATTGTATTACTTTTTTGATTTATTGTTTTTATTTAATTAATTATTATTATTTTTTTTGTGTGTGTTATTTAGTTTTATTGCTTTTCATATTTTTAGTTTATATTGTGTAATATTTTATATTTAAATAATACGTTTTTTTTTTCAATTAATATTTGATGTTATATTTTATTTTATTTTTTGTTTTGTTGTTTTCTACATTTTTATTTTATATTGTTTAATATTGAATTAATATTTAATTGTATTACTTTTTTGCTTTATTGTTTTTTTATTTTTTATTATTTATTTTTTGTGTTATTTAGTTTTATTGCTTTTCATTTTATATTGTGTAATATTTTATATTTAAATAATATTAAATATTTTATTTTTATTTTTGTATCATAGCAATGCCATGCTGTTCTTTAAAGATCCCTAGAAGATGAGCCTGAATCTACACTATTTTCACCAAAATGCCATTTTCATGACAGTTGGTGTTACTGTAGTAAAACTATGGTAAATTGAGATATTCTGTCCATGTTTGTGTTTATAGACTCTTATGTTTGACATCTCTGTTTGTGTCCAATCAGAAAACCCTGGCGGAGCATGTGGAGCCCAGTGTGGGCCAGCGGAGTCAGCGAGAACTTCTGTCTCCTGACACCAATAGGATGGTGACCCAGCTGGAGAGCCGGATAAAGGAGTTAAAGAGCTGGCTGAGAGAAACCGAGCTCTTCATCTTTAATCTGAATCTCAGACCAGAAGCACAACAATGTGAGAGCAGCACTCAAGACGCTGATGACCCACAACACGACCCGCAGGCCACCAAACAGCTGCAGCACTTCAAGGTGAGTATGAATATGAAGAGCTGCATGTCTGTCTGGAGTTTTCTATCTAGAGTTTGTCATCTTAGCAAATGCAATGGACTGTTGGCCTGTTTTACCACATGTTCAGATCACTGTTAGCAGATACTGCTAGTGAAAAAAAAAAGTGCATTTTTTGTTTTTTTTTTGCTTTTTGACGTTGCTTTGCAAAACGAACTTAATGCTCTCAGCTCCATTTTACACATTTTACTGTTTTTACATCCGTTCAACAGAATGGCATAATTGCATGATCTGAAAATTCCGCAGCCATTGGAAATCGGCTTCAGCCATTGAAAAGCCAGCCACTGGTCAGCCACTACTTATCAGTAACTAGCATAACACCTGTAAGCCTGCAGCTGTTCATTAGCCATCATAAACTGTGCTAACACTTTGCATTTTCAGTGCAGCTTTCACTAAACCATAATACACGCTTAAACTAGAGTACATGACGGCATCAGGTCAGGTAGTCTGAGTGTTTAGCATATACACAGAAATGAAACTGCTTAGTCAAACTGCAGAGCGCTCTCTAAAAATAACCTGTTTCACTTGAGCCGTGCTCCTTTAATAAATACAGGGCAAAAAGCACACATCAAATCCCCTGACTGAAAATCTATATGAAATAATTATTTGAGTTAAAATCCTGAGAAACAGCTTGGAGTATTAATCAAGACGTGTCAAAACACAGGTAGCGGAGCTGATTACATCCACCTGCTGAGTGACAAACATAAGTGAGGAAAAGCTCTAAATATACACAGGGCTAAATGATGAGGAGGGGAAATAAGGCTGGCTTTCTCTTTTGATCAAATGACACGCAGCCCAAAAGGCTCACATTGATTTCTCAGGGGAAGTCTGGAGAAAATAATAATACGATGATTGGAAATATTGGTAAGTGTGATTTATAATGGACTCTGCCATTGCACTAAAAGGGAGGAGTGTTTAGGAAGAGAAAGGAGAATGATTACATGTATCTAGTTCTTTTCGGACCACTTTTGAAGCGTGAATTGGCTAACTGGCGTGACGTGGCGTGATCACAGAGTGGTTGAAAGGCATCAGCGGGAGAGCTGAGATCTACACCTCTCTACATCTCACCAGCGTTCACAGTGCAGCTGAACTTAAACACAGCATCAAATGGCTTTTGCAGCCTGTTTTACTTCTGTAATCTGACATATTTTTGTAAAATAGTGTATTTAATGTGAAATAATGTGAGCCGGAACTTGATTTTATAGTTTGGATCGTGGAAGGTGTGTGAATACCTTTCATCATAGAAAAAGTAACAATCTAGTTTTATTATAAATAATAATAATAATAAAAAATAATTGTAATAATAATATTTATTATTATTTTAAATAATTATTAATAATACTTATAATAATAATAATAATTATTAGTAGTATTATTACGTATATATTATTATTGTCTATAAATAATAATAATATTTATAGAGATTATTATAATTAAATCATATTTATTTAAAAACGAATCTCTATATATTATCAAATATAACTAATAATAAAAATATTAACAACAACACTAATAATAATCATAAAAATAATAGTAATTGTTGTTATTATTATTGTTATTTATGGATTGTTATTTAAATGAATAGTATTCATTTATGTATTGTAATAATAATCTCTATCAATAATATATGCAAAAAATATTAACAACAACAACAACAATCATTATTATTATCATTATTTATAGATTATTTTTATTATTATTATTATTTATAGAAATTGTTATAAATAAATAATATTTATGTATTTTAACAATAATCTCTATAATAGTCTATACATAATAATGAAAACATTAACAACAACAATAATAATAATCATAAAATATTAACTATTATTATTATAGATTATTATTATTTAAATTAATAGTATTTATTTTAATAATAATCTCTATAAATAATCTGTGCAAAAAGATTAAAATATTAACAACAACAACAGCAACATTAATATTAGCATTTATTATTATTATTATTATTATTATTCAACTTTACATTTGCAGAAAAAAATGTGCACGTCTGCATATGCATGTGAAAACTAGACATACAAAAATTGGAAGAAGTAATGGTAACCATTTTTGTATACGTTACATTTTTTGTGCATGTGAGAAAATAAAAAAATAATAATTTGTATTTTTGAGTGTAATGGCTCTGAATATTTGTCATATTAAAGTAACATATTGTATTAAACCACTTACACTCATGGTTGTATGTGTGACAGCGATTTTACTGTAGTTAAGGGGCTGTTAGTCATTGTAACGTTTTGCTGTGATTGTTCACTGACATGTTATTTGTGTGCTAGTGATAGTTGTTTACTATGTCAGAAAGGGTCAGTGGTTTGAGATTGCCCCAGAAACTTTAGAAGCGTTTAGGATAATTCCATCCCATATTACTGCAGTTTAATTGAACCTCAGTTTTGGCAGGTGAAGAGTTTATCCATTTTCTGGGTTGTGTAAAATCTCACGGCTGGAGCTGCTGGAATGTGTGTCCAGATCCCTGATGCCAATAAAAGCCTGAAATATGTGTAAAAGGAGAGATAGTGAGACACTTCGTTATGAGTAACAGGTATGGTCACCCTTTAAAATGTCATCATAAAAATGTCCATCTTCCCCTGAATAAAAAGCATTAAGTTCTTTACTTGCTAGGGGGGTGTGGAGTCGTCTAAAATTAGACTATATTGTATTTTAACCTTCTCTGGTCAGACGGTTCAGAGTGGTTGGCTGCCAATTTCACTTCTTTCATTAATAACTGTCTTCCCTTTAATAGTGTGCCTTCATGATATTAAAACCCCAGGGTGACAGGTTGAATCCTGTCATCTCTCCTCTCCTGGACATTTCCTGTCAGGGAGAGGAGAGATGACAGGAACCGCATGCCAACTTCAGTCATTAGTTAACAATTGTTTTACTTACAGAACCTGTTGTATCCTGAGATGGAAATCTGAAGATTTGTTATCTCTATAAATAGAAGCTCTGTTTCAAAACCTAGTGAGCTTCCTACCTAGACGGCATTTAAGGCGTCAGGAATGTTATGCTTTCTTATATCTAACTTATTATTCATCAAAGGATCCTGAACAAAAATGCATCAGTTTCCACAAAAATATTAAGCAGCACAACTGTTTTCAACATTGATAATAATAAGAAAGCAGCAAATCAGCATATTACAATGATTTCTGAATGATCATGTGACACTGAAGACTGGAGTAATGATGCTGAAAATTCAGC
>NW_015542408.1:3834619-3850156 GCF_001515605.1 Sinocyclocheilus anshuiensis | reverse complement strand
GCATAATACAATGATTTCTGAATGATCATGTGACACTGAAGACTGGAGTAATGATGCTGAAAATTCAGCATCGCATCAAATGAATAAATTACGTTTTATAATATATTAAAATAGAAAACAGTTCTTTTAAATTGTAATATTTAATAATATTGAAATAATTAGTGCTGTCAAACGATTAATCGTGATTAATCGCATCCAAAATAAAAGTTTTTGTTTACATAATGTATGTATGTGTACTGTGTATATTTATTATGTATATATAAATACACATACATGCATCTATATATTTTAGAAAAAAATGTAAGTTTATGTATTAAATATATTTATTTATATTTATTTAATATAATTATATAAATATAGACATGTAAATACATGTAAATATTTTCAAAATATATACTGTATGTGTGTGTATTTATATATACATAATAAATATACACAGTACACAAACATATATTATGTGAATGTGATGCTTTTATTTTGGATGCGATTAATCGTTTGACAGCACTAGAAATAATATAAATGCAGCCTTGATGAGCATAAAAAAATGCTTACCCACATATACCCCGTCTATCCATCTAAAATTTAGTTACAAATTGATTTTTTACTCAACACTTTTTGTGTATCTATTTTATAGTGTGAACTAGTGCTGGGCGGTATACCGGTTCATACCGAATACCGGTGTTTATTTTTGTTATGATATGAATTTTTAAAATACCGCAATACCGGTGTATGTCGCTTAAACAACGTTCAGAACGCGACACTGTTTGAAACGGGTCCGTTTTCACTGTTGCACTGTGGTGAGGGAACAGCTGTATGTGTTACTAATCGAAACTGAAGCTGTAGAACTAATAGAACGTGATGACCGGAGAAGTGTCACCTCTCTCTGCGTCTGTTCTGTGCAGTGAGCAGCAGAGAAGCAGTTGGCCGCACCGCAGCCGACTCGTCAATAAATGAGTACAAAACAGCGTTTCCTAGCACCTGTCGCTTACTGATTGTTTGGAATTATAAATATGAGCGTAGTTCGTCTGTTAATATCACATGCACTTTTTTGTTTTTTTTAGTTTGTTACTCAGATGCAGGCAGTGCGCTGCATGAGACAAAAAAGTAATATAGCCAAAACAACCGCATAGCCGCTCTTTAGTGTAGATGCATGTTGATTTTGTCAGATGATGCCATGATTATAAATGAGAGTGACTCCTGGTTAACGTGTATTAAAAGGGGTCGTGTTTAGTCACTATTTAGTGTGGTATTTTTTGACAATATTCACTCATCATGACAGTAAAATAGGGCATTCTAAGTCAATATACTGCAGTATTTCCTCTCTCAATCAGTAGAAAATATGGTTAACACCCGGTCATGCATGAAAAAAAAATACCGTCATGTACCGTGAAACCGGTATAATTTTGAAAAATACCGTGATATAACTTTTTGGTCATACCACCCAGCACTAGTGTGAACAATATTGTCTATGAGGCGAAAATCATCAATCTAATAGATTTGAAAAAATTATCACATGAAAAAAAATCACATGATTTGGGGTATTATTCATTTCTGTAGCATAAACATTGTGGAATTTATATGCTGAAGTTTGTATATAGTATTGAGCCATAGGTATAGTCGATGTAGGAAATGTCACTAATACCCATAGCCTACTAGAACATCTTCTTTGTCTTAGCTATTATCGTCTTTTTCAAAGATCGCTGTGTCATTTCGAGCAGCACCGGGAGCCTTTCAAAACACCTCAGACTCCAAACCACGTTCCCATTAAAGGAATTTCACGGGAGAATTAGACTAAATGGAAGCCAGACTGAATATGTGCGGCAAGCAGCGTTCAAGTCCATCTCCACGTCTCTCCCCAGGACCTTTGATCAGCTCGCCGCAGCGTGGGGCCCCGGGGCCTCATCCTCCGGGTCCCGTCCAGCTGATTGAATGTGACGGCGCAGATATAATATCAATACTTTCTCCATGATTAGGAATAAGGAACTCCTGTTCTTTGGCAAGTGCTAACCGCATTAAGTCGGTTCTGGGACGGGCGCGCGAGAGTGCCAAACGCAGAGTTAGCGTCTCATCAGCGAGTAATGGGGAGCAGACAGGTGACAGGCCTGTTCATTACACACACACACACACTTGCACGCATAGTCGTATTTTTCATTATATGTCCATGCCGCTTGCTTTCATTTACAGGCGCTAATGAGAAAATGTCCCCATTGATGGCAATGTTATCACTTTGCTGCCATTTGTTTGCCTTAGCGCGTCTGCTGTTCGTAACACATTAGTCTCATTTCGAAAACACTGTCAGTTTTTTGTCTTAAAGGGGAAAAATAATTAAAAATAAGCTTTCTTTAACGGCAAGCTTTATGGAAGGTCACCGACAGCCCGACTCAAACCAATGCATTTCAGACTCAGCTAATTCAGACGAATTTGAAATAACGAACACGTCAAGCAGAATGCAAAACAGGATCCTTAATTTTCCTGTATTATATGACTAGCGTCAGTCTGCTGACATCGAATTTCGGTTGGTTAGGTTTGCTTTTATTGTCTATCCGCTCACTGCGGTACGATTTCTCTCTATTAGCGCGTCGCGGGAACGAGGCCTCGACTGACAGCCGTTGATGAAACTCGAGCCGCTCGGAGCCGAGGGGGAACAAATGGCCGACATGAATTCGTTATACTCATTTGCGATAACAAGTGCTTGTGATTTTAATTGACTTAATCAACAAATAGAATTAAACAGAGATTTCTAATTAATGGTAATTGATTGAATATCCACTGGGTCACTGTCAGAGCTCCATCGCCGTGTCCTTGCCGTCACTGTAGGGGATTTGGGGCTCCGCTCCTCAATCTCACCGAGATTAATTGAAAATGTTAAAATTGCTGCAGCTGTAAAGAGCGAGATGAAGTGTGCGCTCGTTTTCCCGCCGGAGAATGAGAAACAAATACCCCCGAAAACGAAAGAGCAGAGCCTGGCGTCTGGCCTTTTTTCTAATCCTCCGGAAAGCGCGTCAGCACCGGTGCACGCGTCATTTAAACTCTTCTCGCACGGAAAAAAATGTCAGAATATCATAAGGCTTAGGTTTTAATGAAATTAAGTTGGAGGGAGAGATGGGGAATTGGAGTTTAAAGGCTCTAGGCTGCGTCTGGATGGAGGCACGGTCTGTTCTCATTTTGTGCTGAATAAAGAGATAAGCTTACACACACACACACACTTGCACGCATAGTCGTATTTTTCATTATATGTCCATGCCGCTTGCTTTCATTTACAGGCGCTAATGAGAAAATGTCCCCATTGATGGCAGCGTTATCACTTTGCTGCCATTTGTTTGCTTTAGCGCGGTAAAGACGACGTCTGCCGTTCGTAACACATTAGTCTCATTTTGAAAACACTGTCAGTTTTCTATCTTAAAGGAGGAAAATAATTAAAAATAAGCATTCTTTAACAACAAGCTTTGTGGAAGGTCACTGACAGCCCGACTCAAACCAATGCATTTCAGACTCAGCTAATTCAGACGAATTTGAAATAACGAACACGTCAAGCAGAATGCAAAACAGGATCCTTAATTTTCCTGTATTATATGACTAGCGTCAGTCTGCTGACATCGAATTTCGGTTGGTTAGGTTTGCTTTTATTGTCTATTCGCTCACTGCGGTACGATTTCTCTCTATTAGCGCGTCGCGGGAACGAGGCCTCGACTGACAGCCGTTGATGAAACTCGAGCCGCTCGGAGCCGAGGGGGAACAAATGGCCGACATGAATTCGTTATACTCATTTGCGATAACAAGTGCTTGTGATTTTAATTGACTTAATCAACAAATAGAATTAAACAGAGATTTCTAATTAATGGTAATTGATTGAATATCCACTGGGTCACCACTGTCAGAGCTCCGTTCCCGTGTTCTTGCCGTCACTGTAGGGGATTTGGGGCTCCGCTCCTCAATCTCACCGAGATTAATTGAAAATGTTAAAATTGCTGCAGCTGTAAAGAGCGAGATGAAGTGTGCGCTCGTTTTCCCGCCGGAGAATGAGAAACAAATACCCCCGAAAACGAAAGAGCAGAGCCTGGCGTCTGGCCTTTTTTCTAATCCTCCGGAAAGCGCGTCAGCACCGGTGCACGCGTCATTTAAACTCTTCTCGCACGGAAAAAAATGTCAGAATATCATAAGGCTTAGGTTTTAATGAAATTAAGTTGGAGGGAGAGATGGGGAATTGGAGTTTAAAGGCTCTAGGCTGCGTCTGGATGGAGGCACGGTCTGTTCTCATTTTGTGCTGAATAAAGAGATAAGCAGTTTTTTGGAGGAACACTCTTGGGAGGTCTGTGTAATACACATGCATCTTCACGGCTCAGCTCTCTGCCTCAGGTGTGATTACAGACTCTGATAGCGAGAGACCTGTAGATTAATACTGTACACCAGATGGATTTAGCCACACGATAACAGCCAGGGGAGTGAGACGAGAGAGAATAGTCGTCCTGCCGTTCTGGAGATTGCGTTAGTGCCTAAGAACGACGCCAGGCGGCAGATCCGCTGATAGCGTTATTAAAAAGCACCTGATAGATGATGGGTCCGCAATCTCGTCTGTTCTTACAGTTTTTATGTTTTGTTTCTCAAAATACTCCCCAGAGGCCGTTTTATGTGAAGTGGACTTCCAAAAATGCAGGATTATTGTAGTTTTGAATTTTTAATATAGATTTTTATTTCTTTTATTGTCATTGTTAGTTTCGGTTTATTTAGTTTTTATTAAATTTAATGTTGTACTTTCTAGGCTGCCAAAGTCAATGTGCTAATTTGTATTATTAATTAAATTTCTTTGCAAAATTTAGTGTTATTGCTGTCTAGTGACATTTTTATTTGTAATGCAGGTTGGTTGTAAAATTTTATATTATATCATGCATCAAAAACTAAAACTAGATAATTACATTATAGTTAATTATATTCTGATTTACTTTTGTTACTATTGCATGAAAATATATTTTTGATTAGTCTTTTTTTTTTTCAACTTATGTTCTGAGTCATTCAGTTTCCATTTTAGTTTTTGTTGCTGATAATTTGAAAAAGCAATTCATCTGCAAGGTTTGTAGTTTACTGGTCTAATTGTTGGTTATTTAAAGTTGCTCAATACATTTATTAGAGTATTTACAGTCACCGTTGTGCATGTTCTGCATTTTACAGTGGCTTTGAATGCAAATACGAATTCAATTTGTATTCAGTCAGAAATACAGCAATATTTGACATATAGTAAGAGTTTTGAGTTGTAAACTGTTTTAATGTGTGAAGCAGCTCAGATCATTGGTTTTTGAGAGAATTTGATGAGAAATGTTTGCATTCATATGTGACCCTGGAGCACAAAACCAGTCGTAAGTCGCTGGGGAATATTTTGTAGCAATAGCCAAAAATACATTGTAAGGGTCAAAATTATTGATTTTTCTTTTATGCCAAAAATCATTAGGATATTAAGTAAAGATCATGTTCCATAAAGATATTTTGTAAATTTCCTACTGTAAATATATTAAAACTTAATTCCTGATTAGTAATATGCATTGATTTCTCAATATTTAGATTTTTTTGCACCCTCAGATTCCAGATTTTCAAATAGTTGTATCTCGGCCAAATATTGTCCTATCATAACAAACCATACATCAATGGGAAGCTTTTTTATTCAGGCTTCAGATGAAAAATTGACCCTTATGACTGGTTTTATGGTCCAGGGTCACATATGAAGATGTCTGCACATTACTGAGATGTGTTGTGAAACTGGAAACTCCGTTTTGTCTCATTGCTTTCTAGGAGAAACAATCGAGACACTTCTGATTCATTTGTGATTTTTCTTTCACAATAAGCTGTTCTGTCTCTGGGTGTTTTGATATCTGACTGAGGCACTAGGGCCCACTGGCCCCCTGCCAGCGTTTCAGTCTCAGTGCTGGTTTGTGTGTCTGAAATGGAGTCATTGTGTGGACTCACATACTGGAGGAAAAACAGCTTACTCACTGCACTGTGTGTTTGGAAAAGCTTTTTAGCAAATTTTGGCGCACTATACTGCACTGTTCCTCTTCCTCAATAAGACCCAATCAGTTTATAAGACCCAGTAATGCAGAAACAGCATCATATTTCTGGTGATTTGGATGCCTGAAACCTCATTGTGCAATGATGTAGTCTAATGTTTTGTGCTCATGTTTTTAATCTGAGGGCACCTGATTGAACATTGTCACCTGTATTTTATTGACATATCTGAAGGGTAAAGTTATAGTTTAGAGACTGAGTAGCCTGAGACATTTCATCCCCATGTCCCCTTTAATTAGTCTTTTAAAACCTTTTTTCAGTAAAAATATCTAAAAGTCCTTAAAACCAGATAAATTCACTTTATATGATATGAAGACATGTTTTCATAGATTGTCTGTTTGATATGAGTATATTTTTTCTTACTGCACTGGCAGGTTTTTGCACTTAACTTGTTTATATTTAAAACATGTCCTAAAAATCCCAGTGTCGTAAGACAAAATACACTCGTATTGAAGAGACAATCTATAAAAACAAGTCTTAATATTTTATGCAGTGCTGCTTCTCAAATAAATTGATCTTGTTTTAAGAATTTTTAGATGTTTTAGCTGGAAAATAAGACAAACTACTCTGTCCGGTCTATTGCCATGTGGTGAAGTCTTTCTAACATGCAGTGGGAGAATAATATTGCCTATTTCACCTAGTTTTCCTGGTTTTTTGTGCTTGTATCAGAAGCTGAGACTACAGGCTGAACGACATCTACAAGTCTAACTTTTGACTGAGACGAGCTATTTTACCATCAAATATTTACATGTGTCTTTAAGAGACCAGGCCACTACATTTCCCAGACACCGTACACCATTAAAAAAAAAGTGTCCATTTGAGTGCCAGTTTTCCATCACCTCCCACGTTTCTGTCTGTCAGAGTTTCAACTCTATCAGCACGTTCGCTCCTCGGCCTCCTCTCCTTGCATTTTACAGTCTCGTTACCTGTTTAAAAGACACGGGAGAGGGAAATATGCTAAAACAGAGGAGCCGAGCACTCCAGGAAAAATAAAATCCAATTTAAATGTAATGGTGAAATGTAATGGTGTTTAATATTTATTGAAAAACGTACAGAAAATGTAAGGCGGTGCTTTTCGGGGCTGGCGGGATTTGCATAAATTGTTCTCTGAATGTTTTCGTCCCTTAACGCACATGGAGTAGCGCTGTCTCTTCGCAAAGCTGCCGCTGCATATTTTGGTGCAGGTGAGAGAGTGTCAGAATACCTTCAGCCCCTCCAAAATGTGTGTATGTGGTCTGTGCGTGGTCGTCTTTGGGAGAGTCTATATGCTCTGGCGGTTTCATTAAACAAGTGTCATAGCTGGACACTGAAGCATGGGAGTGCAGCTTTGCCCTTTAAATATTTAATTCTGTCGTGTTTATGGGGAGAGAGGGATGTGATTTACACGCTCCTGACAGGCTGAATTGTTGTGGAGACCTCATCAAGCGCACGGGAGTCTCTCTTTCTCTCTCAATGTCATTCTATCTGTCTCTCTCTCTTCATTCACTATGTTCATTCATGCCACAGAAACTCTGAGTGGCTCAGTGAGTTCACATGCATGGCTAGCAATAAACCCTATGTTGCAGTTGTGGCAAATGGTGGAGAATAGTTCATTGAAAGATATTTTTATAGACTGCGCTATATTTTTTGTAGCTCAGTGTTTTTGTGTAGCAAAGGGTTTTTGCACCAACAGGTGTAGTGTGATTCTCACTATTTTTGTTACTTTGCATTGTGTATAAGACCTTATAAGAAGAGTCTTATGTAAATGTGTTCTAGAAATGCTTTAGAACATCTCTCTCCATTGTTCAAGTAACTATGGAGAGTCTGATTCATTTTATTGATTCATTTCATTTGAATCAGTTTGTTTGATTCTTTTTAATAAAAGTCAGTAATGTTTTCAGAAGTCCCTGAGCCACATTTTTAAGTATTCAGTAATAATAAAAAAATATTTTTTTAATTGAATTTCTGCGTCATTCATTCCAAACAGAATTTAAAACTAAATGTAAAAAAGCTTCCACAAACTAATCTGATTCGTTATAGCAAATTGTTCAATTTGAACTGTTCATGTCAATGAACCAGCTCCAAAAAAATGATTCACTGATTAATTTGAATCATCAAATGAATCAAGTGTTCCCGGACGTCCCTGCACAGCATTTATTTTGTCTTTTTGTAGCAATTTACTGTACTTTAATTTTGTCTTTTGTAGCAAAAGTTACTTTTATTAATTTTTTTTCTTTTGTATTCATTTCTATCAGTTTTTAGTTTTATTTTATTTGTATACATCGTTTTCTTTTTCCTATTTTTTATTAATTTATATCACTGTTTTTAGATTTATTATTTATGTCCTTTATACATTTTGTATTTGTTTTTATCACTGTTTTAGATATATTATTTAGGTTTTTAATACAGTTTTTTATCAATTGTTTTTTTTTTTGCATTCATGTCTATCAATTATTGTGTTTTTAGTTTTATTATTAAGGTTTGTTTTATAAAGATTATTGCTGTATTCATTTCTATCATTTAGAGTGTTTCTTAGTCTCATTTATTTTTTTAAACAGCTTTTAATAAATGTTTTTGTTTTCATTTCTATCAGTGTTTTTAGTTCAATTTAGTTTTTTGTAATACAGCTTTTAATCAATATTTTTTTAATTCATTTCTGTCATTTAGGATGTTTAGTTTTATTATTTTGGTTTGTTCTTGGCTGTAGTTATAACTTCTTTACATTATCAGTAGCTTGTGTTCACAAACTGCAGTTTCAAAGTTAAGCTTTTAGAGTTAAGTCAAAGTTAAGCTTTCTTTCATCAAATTCTCTGGCATTAACACATGAACCCTGCCCTTAACCTGACGACAGGGATGTTAAACCCTGTTTACTAACACAGTCTATGAGTGCATGAGAGGACTGACCTGCTCCTGTCTCTGCAGGCTCTGTGTATGGAGGTGCGGGGCAGACGGAAGGGCATTTCCTCCGTGCTGAGGCTCTGTCAGAGGCTGCTGGACGGGCCTGAACAGCAGAGCTCAGAGGCAGAGCGCCAGTCGCTGCAGCTGCTGCAGGTCAACCTGGAGAGACGTTGGGAGGCCATCGTCATGCAGGTCCTTCAGTGGCAGACCAGACTGAAACGCTCACTGGGCAGAGACCAGGTCACATATGCTTTACACTACAGTTACAAGTAAACAAGATAACATACGTTGTGAATATAAACAGGGTGGTGCATGCACAGGTAGTGCCGTCTCGATATCCACACTATGGGCGGTTTAATTGTGTTTGTGGTGGAGTTTCTAGAATGCATACTGTGACTAGAATGCATACTGTGTATTGTATATGGTTTTTTAAAAAGTAGTTGTGTGCTCTGTTTGCATTATTTATCACCTAATTCACTAAAGGAATTATGCAAATCGGTGCAAACAAGCTCAAAAAATACTATTTGCATGATGCAATTTCCCGTCTTGCAAATACACACAAACACCTCCTTTAATTAAACAAAATTGTTTACCTCCTATTTTCCATAATGCAAAAAAATGTGCAGTCTATAAGTAAATTGTGTAATTTAAATATGTATGGTACAGTGCTATACCAGTCCAGATAGTGTAAAGTGGCATAACTGTTTAGTGAATTCACCTCAGTATGTGAACAGTATGCAGTGATAAACAGTAGTATTAGGGTGATTATGTGTCTGATGTCTGGGTTTTGAATGTTTTTTTTATCGTTTTCATGCTTGCTAAATGTAATGACTGAAAAATAGTATTACCGATAGTGTGGAGGGATTGTACATAATCAACCAATTATGGGATCCACAGAGAATGGTCAAAGCCATGCAATTACACATGCTGTATGTATGTATGTATGAGAGCATGTCAATAGAAAAACAAACCCAGACATTTTAGGCAATTTAGAAAAAACTGGACGTATATTCACCCTAAATAGTATGCTGTGTTATTGACACATAGACCTTACTATCTTAGATGTTTAACCCTCTACCGCATGGTGTAGCCATATGGCAACTTTTTTACAGCACTTCAAGTTAAGCTGTTCTTAGAAAAGAAAAAGATTCAAATATTTTTTTCTATAGGTCTATCATAATGCGTGCGGTAGAGGGTTAATTCACCAAGTGGGCATCCATCATGTCCTTAATGCAGTTATTTTGCAGTATTTTGTAGTATTTTGCAGTATTTTTGCAGTATTTTGTAAATGTCTTAATCTTTGACAATACATTTAAATACTGTATCAGTAAGGAGACTCCTTCCTAATGCAATTATAATTCTGAAAATCAACGTTCTATTTTATTGAACCCATTGAATTGGCTTTTTGAAGATCTCCTTACATGTTGCTGTGCTCAAAGGAAGCTGTCCAGAACCATTTGTTAAGCAGAAATACACTAGTTCCAATAATATAGTGCAGCGCCGCTGTAACAGTGCAATAAGAATGATGTATAAGGCAGGGAAAGTGGCCACATATTATTCTTGAATACACATAGTAAGAGGACAGTGGCTAGATGCGCTCCCCAGATACTCACTGTACTGTGAACTCAATCGATTACAGGTGCTGCCAGAAATAACTGACTGTTCTTAATGTATATTGAGTAACCAATAGCAATGAAATAGCTTGAACCTGTGTCCCCATCCTGCACTGAAAGGGAGGAAGTAGTCTCTTAAAGGACATAACATGTGCACATACCGTGTTCACTGCCGTATAAAAAGACTTCCCATCCTGAAAACGGAACCCGTAACTAGTCTCTTATTGTATGTGTGGGACCATTACAGTGCGTGTTAAACGGGGGAGTGGGCCGAGGGCTAGACTTCGCCTTTTGTCATGCAGATGTTGTGCATTCCTGCATGGCAGCAGCAGGGCTCTGGGGAGGCTGCGTGCTTCACGCAGAAAAGCCCAGCAACCTGTTTGTGAGCGTCCACTCACTTACACGGGGAAGACAAATTACTCGCCCCTCGCTCAGCTTGACCTTGCGGGGCTGAAGTGCAATTTCACTTTTTGCGGGCGCAGAAGAAAGGAAAAGAAAAATAATAGGGAGAGTTTGTTTTTGTGAATACAGTACACTTTGTGAGATGATGAAATAGCTGACTGTTGAGTCCTTGCTCACAACAAGTCTGGTGTCTGAAAAAAAATCCAATCGTTACTCTTTCATTTTTAGGAGGATTTTTTTAAAGAATATCATGAATTCTGTTTGAAGGTCAACGAAAGACATAATGATTTTTAAGTTAACTTTCACCTGCTCTTAAGGGAGTGGTAAACCAGTGAAAGAGTGACTGTTAAAAGGAAAAAAGGTTTCAGAAGAGCTTTAATTGACACCGTCAAGTTATTACATGATTTCACTCTCAAGCTGAATAGTGTAGCAGACACAATGCCTGCTATTCAGTCAAAAATCTCAGGCCATACTAGACAGTCTTGTTTAACATTCTACGAAATGGCAAAATGACTTTTGTAATGGCATAGCTAAAGGTTATAATTAGTCTATCTGATTAAAACGTTATGTGCTGCAGTCGGGGTACAAATGTTAGCTGAGGTAGCTAACTGAAATTATTTTGATTTGATTAGACTGATTGATTGTTCTCACAGTTGAGGGTTTTTATCATGCACTAGCGATCCAAGCCTGTGAATTAGTATTTTCCTCATCAGCAGAAAGAGAATAAACAGAAATCTAATCAAAATTCATTTTATGGGATATATGACATACAAAGCAAGTGTTAGATTTGCCAGGTTATTAGATTAATGAGATAAAGAGGATCTTATAAATAGACTCTTCCTGCTTGAACAAGAAGCAAAGCAATTTGTGTAATTATGCCCTGTGCTGAATGCCCACATCTAAGCAAAATGTATTTGTCATAGATTAACTTTGCATTTGATCTTATTAAAAGTCCAACCAAGTATTTCTTTGCCCCTGATGTCTTTTTTTCTCTCCCTTTTTCAGGTCTCTGAGAACCTCATTGAGCCTTCTCTCATGGAGCTCCATGGCCAGACGGAAGACTCTTGGGAGTGGGACGAAATGGACATGACTATCTGCGATCTGGATACACAGGACTGTGAAGCTGAGCAAAAGCCTGGATCTAAAGCACACCTTAATTCCCCAAAGGAGACTTCAAGTCTCACCGAGTCATGCCCAAATGACACACGGTGTGGAGCAGCCTTGAGCTCTGCAGAACTGAATCCAGAATCTTCTCGTGTTTATCAGGTGTACAGTCTGCATAATGTTGAACTCTACCAACAACCCCAATATAATCACAAATCATCATCAACCAAATCCCAACAGTCACTTTTGAAGCGCCAGAGCATGGATTCCTCCTTCTCCTCAGCCGAATCCTTACCTGACATCCTGGGAGACCTGTTGAAGGGGAAGCAGGGGCTGCTATCGGATTCAGCCAGGAGATCGGAGAGCGAAAGTGGGATAGTTAGTGAAGGGGACACAGGTAACTCTGAGGTTTGCCTGCTGTTCCAGAGCGATGATCCAAAAGTTTGTGTTACTCTCACCTGTCCTAACAGAGAAGATGGAGACAGAGTGTCAGATGAAGACATAGAAAGAGTTTTGGAGCGTGCCAACAAGTGTGCAGAATATGGTGGCAGTCTTACCATTGGGCAGAGAGACCAGCAATGGCATATCACGAGAAAGAAGAGAGAAGATGGTGGAGAAAGCAGGAAGAAACACCGCAAGGAGCCAATGAAGATTCATGCCAACGGCTTTGGGCTAAGCCAAGAGGTTAACGACAAATATCTCAACATGAGCGGAGATGAAGAGAGGGTGACTACACACCGAAAGCTCCAAAAGGAGTTCACACAGCTATCCCAGGGGTCTTCCCTTGACTCTCTTTTCACAGTAGGAGAGTTATTTCCATCGAGCAAAGAGGCACTGACTCGTAGCACTTCCCTGGAAAGTTGGCTCACTCCATGTAAGAGCGCAGAGGACGCGGGCAGTAAGGAAAGTCTGAGGGATGTTGAATCGACTGTGGAGCCCACAGGGGAACTCAGCAGAAGAACTCTGGAACTTCTAAAACGCCTTGAGAACATCCAAAGCCCTCTTGCAATGAAGATGACGCGTAGCGTCTCTGACGTAACACTCCATAGCAGCTCGCTGTGGCGTGGGTCACGCTCGGCTGGAGCTCCCTCCTCCATTAACGAGAGCTCGGCAGCCTCCCTGACGGAGCTGAGCAGCACCGAGGACTCGTCCGTGGCATCCGAGGACCTAGCTGTGCAAATGAACCGCTGTGTGGCTGCAGAGTCCAACGCATCCTTCCGTAAACATTGCCGCAGCCAGCAACAAACCGACGAGACCGATGCAAGCATTAGTATGGTCGTCAACGTTTCCTGCACTTCAGCCTGTACTGACGACGAGGATGACAGCGATCTTCTCTCCAGCTCCACTCTGACGCTCACCGAAGAAGAGCTCGGTATTAAAGACGACGACTCCAGTGTAACCTCAGAGGAGGAGTACATTGAAGGTTCCCTCGCTCTTGGGCTGGATTATATAAAGGGTGAGTTTCAAAGCTGGATGAAGCCTAGATCTCAGAGTAAAGAGAAAAATGAAGCAGATCTAGTGGATGAGCTGCAGTGTGGCACCATGTCTAAAGACATCCTGTCACCGGTTAATACCGCCAACGATCATCACTTTCTCAGCCGGTCCGCGTTGAAACTCTTGGAAGCCAACACTAATGCTAAAAACGAGAGCCTCGGGCAATGGGAGGTGGATGGCAACCGAAGGGACGCCACCAGGAGCTATATCAACCACTTCGTGGATGACATGGAGAACGGGAATGTCGAGAGCACTCACATCAAAGGCAAGGATGAAGACGACGAGCTGCTGAGGGAAGAGGGAAGTCTGCTAACCAAGAAAGGGGAATCGTTTAAAAACTGTTATGTGGCGGATGCTGTCAACGGTGTCAAAAGCGGTATGGTGACCGCCACCTCTCCATCCTCATGCGAACAGTTGAGCTTGAGCTCCTTGGAAGGGCAGTTGAAAGGCGAGCTGCCCTGTCACAATTCCCACCGTCCCTCACCCTCCATCTCTCCCATAGACGAGTGTTCAGGGTTATCTGCACACGCTCACAGCCGACAGAAGCAACTCGCCGCCTTTCTGAATGACGTCCACGAGAACCATCAAGAAAGCTCTTCAGAGAGCTGCAACCACCCTGCTTTCATCTCTGAAGAGGCCAAGAGTGACAGTGTCCATGACTTTGTGATGGAGATCATTGACATGACATCAGAGGCCCTGAAGACCAAAGAGGTGCAGGCAGAGCAGCCAACGGAGGTGTGTAGCCAGACGTCCGTGTCTCAGATCAGAGAGAAGGTCCTCGAGCACTCCCATCGGCTTATCCATTTGCGCAAGGGCGACTTCTACTCCTACCTGTCGCTGTCCTCGCACGACAGCGTCTGCGGAGAGGTCAACACCTGCGCGGAGGACAAGAGCAGCACCCCGATCCTTTCGAGTACGCCAGATATCCGTGACGAAGAGCCGCTCTTCGAGGCCTGCACCGAGGAAGTGTATTTGGGCCCTCCTCTTTGTTACAGCATGTCCATTAGCAAACGGCCCACGAGACACGGCGGCAAACTAATAGAGCCCCTCGGTTTCCCGAGTCCAGCACCTTCACCGGGCTGCGATGAATACCAAAAAGCACATGGTATTTCTCAAGGAAGTGCAGCTGGTAGCCAGCCAGAGTGCCATAATGAGGCGCCTTATCATAATCCTTTACCATGTGAAACCCCGATAGATACTGTTGAATGTTTTGCAGATACTAAAATGCTTGAATCCAATATTTCCCCTGTAATGACTAAGATAAGAGTCTCTTGCTCCACTACAAATCCTTTAAAAGAGGATGGCAGCCTTTATATTAATCCCAAAATTAACTGTCCGCTGATAAGGAAGACTGATAGCGATGAAAGGGCTCCTGCTTCACAGTTGATGAAACAGAAGAACGTCAGGAAAGGGCGCCGCTCTCTACAGGAAGCCAAGTCGACTCATAAGCAGGTGTGTTTCGACATTACACCATGCTCTATCTGCTTGTAATGAGAGCGGTGTGCGTTTCTGCTGAATTCATCTCGTTGACTAAATATTTAAGAGGGGATTTTTATTCATTCTCTCACCCCCTTCTCACCCCTCCCCGCCGCTTTTCCCCTGAAGTGCTAATGGAAGAAGGATTTGCAGGCGTAGATTTAAAATTTGAAGGTCTACAGAACAGAATAATCATAATCAGTCAGATTATATTATGATTCATAAGCAAGAATGCGGCGAGGATCATTACTTAATTTCATGACTGAATTAGCATGTATTTGTGTTCTTTTTAAGTAGTTTTCTATTTCGTATGCAAACTTCTGCCTGCTTGCTTCCAACTCTGTCTGCAAATCTTCGTTTGACCTTATATCAGGCGAATTAAGTTCCTACTTTCCAGCTAATCATTGAGACCGAAAACACTAAATTAATTTTACGTCATCAATTGAATTTCAGTGTTTGTACTCATATTGATTTAATTAAAATAGCTGGATGGTTTATATGAAAAAAGAAAGGGAAC
>NW_015542408.1:3821393-3834563 GCF_001515605.1 Sinocyclocheilus anshuiensis | reverse complement strand
CCCCCCCCCCCCCAAACTCAATATTTTCATGTTTCTTTCTGCTTCTGATCTCTTTTTATCTGCCTTTTTTCTCTCAATTTTTCAGTTTCAATTCACTGTACTTTATTGGTATAGATTCAATTTTGAAACATTTCTAGCATATATGTGAATAGTGCCAAATAAATCATATAACAACGGTACAAATGTAAACAGGTGAAACTTTTTTATATAGGTGATATTTTTTAATGTTAAAATATTTTCATTATTCTAATTTAGTATTCAAAGACAGCTAATTTTAGAACATTCGAGGAAATTAAGACATTTTTAGCTTGACTTTTCTGTAAATACTTTTCCAGTGGAAGAAGTCTGCAAACAATCATCATTTTTGCTGTTTTGTTTAGTAACTTTATTAGTGCAGAAATGCAAGTTTTAAAAATTCAAAGAACAATTTAATTTAATATTTATTATTAAACATATTAATACTTAATTTGAAATTTAATTTTATTTTATTTTATTTTATTCAATTTTATTTTATTTTTAATTTAATTTTATTCAATTTAATTTTATTTTATTTAATAATTTTGTGAAACCTGTCTGCAAACAATCATAATTTTTGCTGTTTTGTTTAGTAACATTTTTGGCGCAGAAATTCAAGTTTTAAAAATTCAAAGAACAATTTAATTTAATTTAATATTTATTATTAAACATATTAATACTTAATTTGAAATTGTATTTAATTTAATTTAATTTAATTTAATTTAATTTAATTTAATTTAATTTAATTTAATTTAATTTAATTTAATTTAATTTAATTTAATTTAATTTAATTTAATTTAATTTAATTTAATTTAATTTAATTTAATTTAATTTAATTTAATTTAATTTAATTTAATTTAATTTAATTTAATTTAATTTAATTTAATTTAATTTAATTTAATTTAATTTAATCTAATTTTGTGAAACCTGTCTGAAAACAATCATCATGTTTGCTGTTTTGTTTAGTAACATTTTTGGCGCAGAAATTAAAAATTCAAAGAACAATTTAATTTAATTTAAAAAGGGGGAAAAATTAAATATCAAAGTAACAAATTTTACAAATAAAAAAATGTTAAAAAAGGACTAAATGATAAAGGTAAGATTTCTCTTGTTCTTTCTCTTCCAGCTGGCAAGGTCAGAGAGCAGCGGTGGTGTTGCGGAGGGCTGCAGGGCTCAGATCAGCGGTCCGCAGACAGATAGCTCATCTGCAGGAAGGAGTAGAGTCAGCAGCAGGCCTCAGGTCAAGGTAGGTGCTATAGGACTCGCTTCAACACACACAACCTCTCCCTCCCGGCCACTTCTGCCGCACCGCTGAAAAACAGCCGCGGGGTCTTTTCGACGTCAAGCGTTACATTGCAAACAACCCCATTTTCCATTGCTCTCCGTACTGCACGTTGGCGTGATTTATTAGTAGCGTGTTTTGAAATGAGCCTGTTTTGTGTTTTTCCATTGTTTGTTGCTTGGGAAATTCTGCTTGATAAAAACCCAAAGGCTCACTTCTCGATGACGCAAATGCCTGGTCTGGACCGGCAGTGTTATGGTTTAAATTATAGGCCACTGTACTTTCTACATGATGACTCCTTTACCAGTAAATTGGTTTGAAAAGCATTCATTACGTAACATGGTCCATATATCCAGTGGGGTTAGCCTTGGAATTGTCTTCTCATTTTTCTCTGCCTTTCTCTCTTACTGTCTCTTTCTCAGTCGCTGCTGTGGCCTCATCAGCGCAGGGCTGATATAATGAACGTGTGTCAGTCGGCAATCAATTTCTCTTGATGAAAAGCATATACAGCAGATGGAAAACTTAAAGAACGCTGCTTTCTTAGTCTCAAATAAATTTCCTGACTGCAGCAATATACAACACATTGTAATCTGGTAGAATTAACAGATGGAAAACAAACTTGAGCTAGTACAGGATTGGTTTTTAGGACTTGGCTTCCTTTCAGTTCATGAGCATAAATTTCGAAGGCAGTTCTGAATGATGCACAGCCCTGCGGCTAGCTAACACTTTGCAGATATTTCTAAGAAAATGTAAGTTTTGGTGTGTAACCACCACATACATAAATGATGAAATGATGACGGTTATGTGATACAAAGGGAAGGTCTTCTTGAAGATTGTTGGTAGTTGGTGAGTCGGACACATTTCAGCAAGCGCCCGAGGCTTCAGGGACATGGTAAACAGCAGAGAGAGCCAACTATCTGTCTCTACAGACACTATCATGTCAGCCCTGCAGTCATTGTGGGTTCAGCTCACACTGCACAGTCAAATGCACTGCAGTGTCACATGACACAGAGAAGACCTGAGCCAAACTAGCAAACATACCAGTCAAATGCAATGCTTTATTGTACTTATAATATCTTGGTCATATAACATCTTGCACATATAACATCTTTTTTAGCATCTTTCTGTACCGTGAGAGTGAACTTGAATTCAGTTGTAGACAGGATGTCGAATTGCAATGGCAAGAAGTGGAATTGCCTTAATTGCAATTCATAGAAATTCATTCAATAATTAATGTACAAGTTGTTGATTAAAAAAAACAAATCGATGCATTATAATATAACTTAAATCCAGTATATAATTTGTTTACAATTAATTAATTATGTACTAGATTTAGGTTATGTTGTGTTTTGTGTAAATTAAAAAAATACACACACACACATATATATTATATATTTTTTTTTTTTTTTTTTTTTTTTTTTGCACTGTTAAGCGATAAGTATGCTGTGTATCTGTGTTCTGGATTTAAGATCTGTGAGTTTGCAGTTACTACAATTTTACTAACTATATCAATCTGTTTTTCTTGTAGAGATTCTCTGGAAGTCTCGCCACACCTGTGTGTAAACCCTGACTGACCCAGTGGAGGCTCTCTGAGGTCTGATACTCCACCTGTGGGTAGTGATGTGGGGTCTGGAGCGGACACCTAAATGGATGTTAGTGCATGGGCCATTAGTCTGGCACTTTAGAGATCTAAGTCCTTCATCCTCAGCACCCTCATCCTCTTCCTCCTGGCTGCTTTACTATTTACCCGTGACCTTTGCCCTCCTGGTGACCACCACTTCAAGCTCCACACGAGACTGAGCTACCTCACCAGTCTTCCGCCATCCCGGCCCTGTCTAAAAGTACACCGCTAAAGTACACATAAACCTCTTCTATCACATCCCTGATGATACTGAACCTGATCAGCCAGCTAGCGACATCTAAGCAGGTTCAGCTGTTTCATGCCTAAGCGTTAAGGCATGTTATTTGAGGGTTGCCCCATCAATCAGTAATGTGGTCCTAATCAGCCTCGAATGAGACGTGACGTCGTGGTCTGTCACGTGGAGGATATCAAACAGGCTTCACGTTTCTCTCTAGCCGACTGAAGTAGCGCCACAGTTTCTATGCAACACGACGGTTGTGTGATGTTGTGTGGCATGCGAAACCTTTTTTTTTACTCCCTGATAAACAAAGAAATGTATAAACATTTTGTGCCTTGCAGTTACTACATTTTGTTAAACACTGCTTCACCCCCCTCGTGTGTCCTGTGATCGGTGAGAAAGCAGACGTGTGGCAAGGCTGAGAATGACGAATGGGCATCTGTAAATATGTAAACTGTACGTTCAAACCCTGGTGTATAACGATGTCATATTACTTCATGATCGTGTTCCTGTTTGTGTTACGTGACGTGGATAAATAGCTACTGTTAGACTGCATGGTGAACTATGTACAAGAAAACTTCCATAAATAAACCTAATTTAATGAACTCATCGCACATGGTATTCTTTTCACATGTAATACGTGTGACCGGGGCTAGTTGTCACAGTTGTTACAGCAGGGAATATTTCTAAGGATCGGGTACTGTAAGTACTGAAAGACAGTTTCAAAGTATTAACTATAATGTTAACAAGGAAACAAAATTCAAGATTTTATTGCTCAACAAAACATATACAGTTTTGTTCAATATACTGAACAAATATTGGCATTGGCTTCTATAACAGGGATGTTATCGCACTATATGGGGTAAGTTGTCACAATGACGTGAACCTGCTGTTTATGGACATTTATGCTGACAAGTAGACATATTTTGAATTAAGAAATACTACATGAAGTGTTTTTCTTTTCTTTTCTCTTTTTTTATCTTGCACTACCAATCTGCATTTAAAATGTGTTATATCCTATCAATATTTATTATTTTATTCAGCAAAATGTATTTAAATAATGGAACTTAAGGCAAAACTCATGAAAAATTAATAAAACCACAGACATTTAAAACAAAAAAGTAAACATACAAAACCAAACCATTTTAGCTCAGAAATTAGGTGCGTAATAAGTAATCAAGTAATAAACTTTATAAAATTACATCATTTACCAACTGTGACAACTTGCCCCAACATGGCATTCATGAAAATACCCTTGTTCTGAAAGCACTTTAACCTTATAATTTCCATTATACAGTACCGTTCAGAAGTTTGAGGCTGGTAAGATATTTTTGAAAGGGGTCTCTTATGCTTACCAATGCTGCAAACAGTAAAAACAACTATATTGTGAAATATTGTTACAATTTAAAAGAACATGTTCTACTTTAATGTATTTTAAAGTGTAATTTATTCCTGTGTTGCAAAGCTGAATTCTTAGCATCAGTACTCCAGTCTTCAGTGTCACATGATCCTTCAGAAATCATTCTGATGATCTCATGATGGTTTGCTGCTCAAGAAACATTTATTGTTATTATTAATGGTGAAAACAGTTGTGCTGCTTAATATTTTACTGGAAACTGTGAAACGTTTTTTTCAGGATTTGTTAATAAATAGGAAGTTCAAAAGAACAGTATTATTTGGAATTGATTTTTTTTGCAACATTATAATGTCTTTACTGTCACTTTTCATCAAATGAATGTGCCCTGAATTAATAAATGTATTTATTTAAAAAAAAAAAAATCTTACTCCACACTTCTGAACAGTAGTGTATATTTGTGATACATGCACATCAAACATGCAGCTACACATATTTATAAATATCAAACTCTTTTACCATAGCAACATACTGTAGATAACAGCTTTAAAGCCGAGCCTGAACGTCAGCCGGTTATTTTTGTGGCTAATATGCTGTTTACAGGAAGTCCTGATGACTCTGAAGATTGCGTGATGGGCCCTCAGAGATTCAGATATACAGTGGCATCGGAACCTCTGGAACTCTTCGACAGCCAATCAAGCGCTCTCCTGATTGCGCCGCCGCGGCCTGATGATAAGCTCTCTGCCATAATCGCCCATCGGCTCCTGCAGGATTGCGTGTTTGTTGATGATCCGCTTGCACCGGAACAAAATCAGTCGGCGGGAATGAAAGGCTTGTGGAGGATGAGAAAGCAACGTGTGTCTGGTTCCTTATGAAACGGGAGTACAGTGTGCTACTGTATCTCACCAAACCTGTCACATTTCACCCCAAAATCAAACGTTTTATCTTAATAAAAGGAGTAGTTCACCCAAAAATTAAAATTTGCTGAAAATGTACTCACCCTCAGGCCATCTGAGATGTAAAAAATTTATCTGGCAAACAGTGATCTTTTGTGTAATTTTTAAAAGAAGTAAATGCAAAAAAAAAATGGAATCCAAAGGTCATACTGACCCCCCCATCAGAACTAAATAATTGCAAATATGCAATAACACAAACTGCACATATGCAATGAAAACCAGACATTATAAAACTGTCTGACCTCTTTAATCTCACAGTAAAGATTCCCAGTGTTTGTCCAGAGCGAACGCTACGGATCCATATTACATTTGAGCGGGAAAGTCACGTTAATATTTAAAATAAGGTTTTTGACATTGGTCGGTGGCATTGATAAATTAGGATGGAAATGAATTCTTACATTGTCTTCAAAACACTGCATGGTGAACAAATTATTCCCCTTTTTGCAATTAACAGGACATTTTTGTATGAAATGGAAATGGCTTTAAAGGTAGTAAAGGTCATGTGTATCGAACCATGGTGGCTTTGCAATTACAGCCAGTCAGAATGTTGATTTGGAGGCTTTGCCCAGGCATAGATGGAAAAATGAATAAGTTGAAGTCTCTTTGTTGAAAAGATCGCTGCTGATTATATGACATTATGTGACAAAGACAAGTTGTGGGTGATTTTTTCCATATGAGTTTAAGTGGGATAAAAGAACTCGAGAACGACCTTCAAACGTCAGAAATGCCTTTTTAGTTTGGTGGACATGAACTGAAAACTTTATGCTGTTGAACTATTTCTCACTTTTGATCACAGCTGCTTGAAACATGCCATTTTTTGCTTTGGTAAAGATGCACGAGCTGCCTGTTCTGATGTCAGATTCACTCATTTGAATTCAACCAATTATCTTCTCTCTCCTTTCACCATTTTTTTGTCTTCTGTATGATTTTTTTAAAGCATGCGTCAATGCAAACATGCTCGGGGTTTCATCAGAGCGCTGGACCACGGGCTCGACAGTGTAAAGAAGGTTTGATGTAAAGGCGTGATATTAAACGTGACATGTCACCATAACACAGAGTTCTATATCTTGACAGGATGTCTATACATCACTAGCTTTTACGTTTCAAAGTAATGATAGGCCTTTGAAAGACTGGGAAAAAGCATCATGGCTGTCCAGCTCAAGCTGTGAGGACGCTAGTCAGATCTGTGCTGCCAAATAGTATTTATAGTGAATGAAATGACCTTGTTTTTATTGTAAGTGTTCGGTTGTACTGGATATGGAACAGAAGAGTGAAGCACATTTACGATGACAAAGACTACAAGTGATCTTATCAAAACCAAGAGCAGTAGATAGATTTTAGCAAGTTTTATGAAAAAGGTGAATGCTGTAGTACAACCTTAATTGTACGTTAACTTACCTTATACAACAAATAAGTATATTTAACAAGATATATTCATATCTATCTGTAGATGTATAAAATTATATATGAAAAAAATTATATATGAAAATTCCATCATTATAATTTTTGTTGTGCGTGTATACACATATAAACTCTCAATGTACAGTTCCGTGAAATTTTTTTTGCCCCCTTCCTGTTTTCCTGAAGCTGCGAAGCAGCCCCAGATCATCACACTACCACCACCATGTTTGACTGTTGGTATGATGTTCTTTTTATTAAATGCTGTGTTGGTTTTACGCCAGATGTAACGGGACACACACCTTCCAAAAAGTTCAACTTTTGTCTCATCAATCCACAGAATATTTGCCCAAAAGTCTTGGGAATAATCAAGATATTTTTTGGCAAATGAGAGACGAGCGTTTTTGTTCTTTTTGGTCAGCAGTGGCTTTTGCCTTGGAACTCTCCCATGGATGCCGTTTTTGCCCAGTCTCTTTCTTATTGTTGAATCATTTCTTAATTGAGGCAAGTGAGGCCTGCAGTTCTTTAGATGTTGTTCTGGGTTCTTTTATGACCTCCTGGATGAGTCATCGTTAAGCTCTTGGAGTAATTTTGGTCGGCCGGCCACTCCTGGGAAGGTTCACCACTATTCCAAGTTTTCTCCATTTGTGGATAATGGCTCTGACCGTGGTTCGCTGGAGTCCCAAAGCCTTAGAAATGGCTTTATAACCCTTTCCAGACTGATACATGTCAACTATTTTGTTTCTCGTCTGTTTTTGAATTTCTTTAGATCACGGCATGATGTGTTGCTCTTTAAGCATGCTTCACTTTGTCAGACAGGTTCTATTTAAGTGATTTCTTGATTCAACAGATCTGGCAGTAATCAGGTCTGGGTGTGGCGAGTGAAATTTAACAGCTTTCTAAAATAATGTGGTTAATCACAGTTTTTTCATGATTTAACAGAAGGGGGCAATTTTTTTTTCACGTAGGGCCAGGTAGGTTTAGGCAGCTTTTTTCCCTTAATAAATGAAATCATCATTTAAAAACTGCATTTTGTATTTACTTGCATTATCTTTGTTTAATATTAAAATTTGTTTGATGATCTGAATCTTTTAAGTGTGACAAATACGCAAAAAATGTAAAAAAACAAAAAACAGGAAGGGGGCAAAAACCTTTTCATGGCACTGTATATATACTCAACAAAACAATTATATAACGTATATTTAATAAAATATTCTAAGAAAAATCTAAGATGCATAGAGTCTTTATAATGAGCCTTACTTCAGAAATACATAATAAACATTATTGTACCAGACACTGTAACATTAAATGGCATTAAATGAGACCGATTAGGACACAAATGCTATGTTGCCTCTTTTACATCTGCATTCCAGATGATCTACGAAAGCCCTTCTCCAGCAGCAGCAGCAGTATTACGGGTTGAGTGTGGCCCAGGTGTGGTTTGTGATATATCACAGGTTTGAGGGATCAGATATCTCACAGACAGCAGCAGTAACAGGTTTGGAGAGGGTGTGAGAATAGGCGGGTGACACAGGTGCCGCCCCCATTAAAACACTCCACAGTGTGCTGAGTTTGTTCATGTTATTTGTAGGGTGAGTAATTGGATTCCAGACGTGTCATCAAAGCATATTAGAAAACAATCCGATGTGAAATCACATGGCGGGCTAAAAGGCCACGTGCCGCTTACCATCGAGAATAAACAAAATCCATGATGTCATTCTCCTTTGGCCCATCCAATCAATCATTTCCACGCCGATTTCCCCTCCCCAGCTTCGTGTGTAATTTCCCACAGAAGTTCATTGCTCATTCTCTCTTGATCTGCGATTCTCTTCTGCAAACACTCAGGCAATCTTTCAAAATTCATTACAGGTTTGGAGAAGTGTAAGAGACGCTGTTGCCGTGACCTTTAATCTTTGCTTTTTTAATGCAATCTGCTTCATCCATCAGTGCTGGGGAGGAAGAGTCCGATAGAATTCATCTCTGACAAGTTCAGGAAGTATTACGTTTCTGTTGCATTTGCATCCACCCACATATAATGACACAACATACACACATACAGCAGACAATATCACGCCACAACCCGTGATGAATCAAATTAAGCTGAAATCTAATTATCAAAACCTTAAAGGGATGGTTCACCTAAAATGAAAATTCCATCATCGTTTACTCTTCTGAACCAACATGAATGCTGAATGAGATCTAATGGTGTTTCGCATGCAAACATCAATTCTGAATATGTGAATGGACTTTGAAAAGGAATGAAATTGAATTTTTTGTCCTTTTTGTAGTGCAAACATTCTGCTAAACATCTCTTTTTGTGTTCCACAGAAAAAAAAAGTTATATGGGTTTGGAACGGCCTGAGTGTGAGTAATTGATTTTCATTTTGGGAGTGAATTGTTCCTTTAAAACTCTCCCGATGTGTTGGGGGTCAATTTGACCCACACTCGATGGTCACACTGCTCAAAATAACTATGTATTTCTTCTAGAAATTTTGTGAATATTTCTAATTTAGGATCATGAACATGCATGCAAGGTTTCGACAAAGGACCATAAAAAATTTGTTGTGGTCAAATTGACCCCCCCTTTGACCCACCTTGGTTTCCGTGTAATTTGAAGGGAACATTTTTTTTTTTGAAAAACACTAAAGAGTCAGATAAAAAACATAAAACCTTTAGCTTGTCAGACACTGAAAAATGAAATGCATGAGAACTTGAAAATTAAGACTCAAAGTTTACTCAAAATTGAGACTCATTTTCTGAATCATCCAAGGAAAATTGACTGTTTTGGTCGTTAGTGCTTTTGGATCTCAATTTCTAGACTGTTGCAGCACAGAAAAGAAGTTCGAGATACATACAGTATTTTACCATTACAAGGAATTGAGAACCATACAAAAAGGTGGAAGTAGTACAAATAGCAATACATATTACTTACACAAATTCAAATAATGTTAAATAATAGTTATACCTCAAATAGTGTGCAAAAAAAATTTTTTCTTTTCTTTCTTTCTTTTTTATGTCTGTGCAGCTGATGAATATAAAAATATGTGAGTGAAACTGACCTCTAACACAATAGAAATAACACTGTAAAATAAAAGGGGATTAGTAATATATTAATTTATTCTTATTTATAATTCATTTTTATTCATTATTTATTTATTTTTCACAAATTTCATATTTTTAGTCTCTGACAAGCTACAAGAGGTTTTTGTGTTTTTCATTTTTGGCAAATTGCATGGAAACCAATCAAGTGGGTAAGTTTGACCCACAACACAAAAGTTGTTCCCCCACTTTTTGAACACAACAGGACAGTTTAGTTTGGCACTTACTTTTAGAAGCATAATTATGATATAAACTTTCAAAAAAAAATTATTCTAATGAATGTCGTATCGCATGAGCACAGCTTGTAAGGTTATTTTTTAAACATACTGTATGCCCACATTTTCACATACTGAATCACAGTATGAAGGCTGGTCCGTGGAATTGAAAGGTTTATCTAAACCGTCCTGACCATTCACTCTCTAACACACTCAATTTAAAATCAAAATACAACATCTTGGCTAAAGAACAATGCAGTTTAAATGAACATTCTGAGACAAAAACGTTAAGCTCTATTAATAATGTCTGTGACGTACTATTGAATAGCACAGAAAATCATTTTGACTCACCAAAAACAAACAAAACAATAATTACATTTACAGTAATGCATTTACAATGGAATACATGTTAAAATACATATACAGCAAGGACAGCCAAACTTAAACATGATCAGGGTAAAGATTTCAAGTTATGTTCTCTCAAGTTATGTGGCGCTGGTACTTTAATTAAGAGGCGTCATCAGTAATCACCTCTATACGAAAGAAACAGTCATATTCATCGTGTATTGTTATCTTTCATTTAAGAAGGGAGAGAAAAAATGTAATTCACAGTTACAACTCCAATTATCCTCTTGTGATAGGAGCTGTGCTGATGACCTCATGATTGACAGAATTATCACATAATGGAGCGCACACTTATTTCAGCGCGTAAAGTGTTTAACACACCACGTCCCGATAAGCTCAAACCACCAGCAACCAGTCGTACAAACGTACTCCTCCGCAAAAATACCCTTGACTTCATTTAACACGGACCTTGTATTGATTGTTATCGCAGGAGTCGCAGGAGAGGATCCGGGAGGAGAGAGGTGGGCGAGTTTGAGGCCCGGCCGGCGTTTCTTCAGACAGCAGGAGAGAGATTTCTCTTTTGCGTGAGATGGAGAGAGTTTGGACAAACAGCGGGACCGACGGCCCCAATCACAGTTTATCCTGCTTCACATTAAGCTGACTTGTCAACATGTGGTTGGGAGAAGAATGGCATTGACTGAGAGCGAAGCCCACCGCTGGCTTCCAGAATAATCCACTGACCCTCAGCGAGCAAATCATGAGCTGCTGAAAGTTTGCGTCAGCTCAGCCTCGAGTATTGTCTGCAGGAAATGGATTTATGGGGTGGGTTTGTTGTCACTTGTGTTTTATCATTATATCATTCTGTCTATCTATTGTTCTGTTTATTCCTCCATCCATCCATCCATCCATCTACTGTTCTATCATTCTATCTATCGTTTTGTTTATTCGTCAATCTGTCTGTCTGTCTGTCTGTCTGTCTGTCTATCTATCTATCTATCTATCTATCTATCTATAGTTCTGTCATTCTATCGTTTTATCTATCTGTCTGTCTGTCTGTCTGTCTATCTATCTGTCTATCCGTCTGTCTCTCTGTTCATCTATCTATCTATCTATCTATCTATCTATCTATCTATCTATCTATCTATCTATCTATCTATCTATCTATCCTGTCATTCTATCGTTTTATCTATCTGTCTGTCTATCCGTCTGTCTGTCTGTTCATCTATCTATCTATCTATCGTTCTGTCATTCTATCGTTTTATCTATCTGTCTGTCTGTCTGTCTGTCTGTCTATCCGTCTGTCTGTCTGTTCATCTATCTATCTATCTATCGTTCTGTCATTCTATCGTTTTATCTATCTGTCTGTCTGTCTGTCTGTCTGTCTATCCGTCTGTCTGTCTGTTCATCTATCTATCTATCTATCGTTCTGTCATTCTATCGTTTTATCTATCTATCTGTCTGTCTGTCTGTCTATCTATCCGTCTGTCCGTCTGTCTGTCTGTTCGTCTGTCTGTCTATCTATCTATCTATCTATCTATCTTATCTATCTATAGTTCTGTCATCCTATCGTTTTATCATTATATCATTCTGTCTATCTATTGTTCTGTTTATTCCTCCATCCATCCATCCATCCATCTACTATTCTATCATTCTATCTATCATTTTGTTTATTCGTCCAGCTGTCTGTCTGTCTGTCTGTCTGTCTGTCTGTCTGTCTATCTATCTATCTATCTATCTATCACAACCATGAGAAGTACACTAATCATAATCAGCCAATCTGTCTGTCTGTCTGTCTGTCTATCTATCTATCTATCTATCTATCTATCTATCTATCTATCTATCTATCTATCTATCTATCACAACCGTGAGAAGTACACTAATCATAATCAGCCTTGATTAATTTATACAAGAAATGAAAATGTCCAGTAGGCCTATATAACTGGTGTTTTCTAAATTATTTTAAACTTATTCTAAAATGCTCTTTTTTTATTTATTTTATAAAATGAATTAGGAAAAACACTGAGGAAAAGCACTGAGGAAAAACTTTGATTGCACTTTTAACTAGAAAATCGCTTGTGAAAGTTACCTAACCTTATAAATGTTAATTTAGCCTAATATAAATTTGTTTCTCCTACACAGCAATTAGACTACATGGAGAGCAAATGCAAATTTCATTATCTTCCTCCTCAGATTTTCTCCTGAGAAATAAGCATAGTATCTCACATATAGACTTTGACTAGTCTGGTCCACTTTGCTTCTTATTCTTAACAGGATCCACCCACTTAGACAGGAAAAGATCATCTGACTGACATGACACGTGACCAATCACAGCTTGTTTTGCATTCACTAACCATTTAGAGGCAAGTTTATCTAAAATAAATGCTTGGAACAATAACAGGCCAGTGTGTAAAACCCAAACTCAAACTTTAACAAAACAAAAAAATTCAACAGGATTTTGTGTGTAGATTTTAAACAGCGTTTCAGGCGGTCGCACACCGGACGAGAAGCACAGTGTCGCGTCGCACCACGTCTTTAGAATTCAAATATATTATTTTCTATGAGTGTAGGCACACCGGCAGCGCCGTTCGGCGTCTGTCCGCGGCGCCCAGCTACGTCATGTTATACTTGTAAGAATTGTTCTAGACAT
>NW_015542408.1:3810772-3821230 GCF_001515605.1 Sinocyclocheilus anshuiensis | reverse complement strand
AAATATCTCCCTTTGGAGTGGACTTTGAGATTTGTAACTTTCTAGATCTTTTTTATGCCCAAACATACACATTGCACACTGACTAAAATTTAAAAAAAGCATAATAGGACCCCTTTAAATGAAACATAACTGAGAGCTCTAAAAGAGCAACTTCCAAACAACAAATTTCCCCTGACTTTACAACTTTGCGTATCTTCATATTAAGTGCACTTCTCTTATAATCTCACTTGTCTTTTAACAACAATCTGTGTTCCTGGCTGAGCAGTATAATATCGATTGCCAAAGCCTTCCTCAAGAGAACGAGCACCTCCCGCGTAGCGCTGTGATGTGGGAGGCTCACGCTGCCCCGGATCTGTCTCATGTAGTTTAGCAGAGCACTGTAGATAAATAAATGCAATACAGGCCACTGCAAATACCCAGGGAAGTAAACAGAAGACAGCGTTAATCTAATTGTATTAGGAGCTGCAGTGTCGGTTTAAAGCTTCCAGTGCAATCTATTTGATTCCATCACTGAGAAACAGCCCTGAAGAGAAGCCCCTCCGCTGTCTTGTTTGTTAAGGCTGTTTTATTAGAGAGCTTTTCCATTTACTGTCCCATGTGAAGCACTGAGTGCATCTTTATTGCTATTTAATCATGTCCGCTGATAATCTGAGGGAGTATTTTTCATTTCAAAGGAGACAGCGAATAAAACGCTCTCTCTTTGAGACTGTACACAACAGAGAGATTATGGGCAGCTGTGCAGCGCGTGCGCCATGTTCCTTCCCGCAGGCAATAAAATCACACATGAGATCTCTTTAATAGCTCAGAAGTTTCTGACAGACAGCTATGAGAATAATTGAGAGAAATGGAGATGCTGCTCAGATGTTTCTCCTGAGAAACCCCCCCCCCTAGAAATCTCACATCTTCTCTGGAGTTTCAGAAAAGATCTTCAGATTTGCCAAGAAATCAAAGTATGAACTCAGTCTCAATATAAACTCAAACATTTCTCATTAAATGCTCTGATCAGCTATTCACATTCATTTTATAGCTCTTTACTCTTACTGTATTTTAGAAATTCTCACATTTGTGTCTGTTTTGATTTCTCCTATATGTGATATTCTGATAGACAGCAATGAGATTAATTGAGAGCAATGGAGATGCTCCTCATATGTGAAAAAAAAAACCCTTAGAAATCTCACATCTTCTTTAGAGTTTCAGAAGGGATCTAAACTAAGGTCTCAAATTGTGATCAGATTTGCCAAAAATTGAAGTAAACATTTTTAAAAAATGACTTTTTTAAAGTTATAAATAAAACAAAGATGTTTGGAGTACATTTTACAAGAAAATACTCCAGTTTAATATCAGTTTTCTAATTCAAGTTTTCTTGTTTAATTCAGTGTTTTACTTGCTGTTTTTTGTGACTGTTTGTGAACTTTACTAGCAATTTCAGAGTGAATATTGTTTCTAAACCATTTTTTTTTCAGCAGTTGTCTCATTTATGCCTGTTTTGATTATTCTATAGGATTTTTAAGACGTTTCTGATAGACAGCACTGAGATTAGTTGAGCGCAATGGAGATGCTCCTCAGATGTTTTCATCTTCAGAGTTTCAGAAGAGATCTCTACTACAGTTTTTCTCAGTCGCTTTGGTGCATTTCTCAGATCAGAAATGAAATTCCCAAAACTACTTGTTCAACCTCCACATCATCTAATCAATTGTGCACATCATGAAAGCAGTTTTTCATTCTTTTGAACAAGTTGCGATTACTTTGGTACATTCATGCAATTGATTATGTACATTTATCTGCGGTTTCCTACACTATCAGTTGCTAATGTCATGTTGCTCAAAATGTATTATATAGTTCTCTGTGCAACAGTTTTACCCCCAAAACATCTAGGCATTAGTTCATCGTATAAGTCATTAAATGAAAAATGGTTGATCTAGTTGTCAAAAACTGTCACGCATATTTTCTACACATTTCTATTAGACTTCTTGTAAATTTGCCATGAATTGTGCATCTTGACGTTCACTAATAAAGAGAATAAGGATCAGCTAATGATAAACCAGTTCTCTGAAATTGCTCAAAGGTGCATCTCATGAAACTTTCCTTGGAAAGCATACATAGAGGGAGAACAACACAAGAGTTACAAATTCTGACAATGGATATTTCCTCCCCATTGGCCTGGCAAATCAACAGTAGCTCTGTGGTCGATGACATTCCAAACCATGCCTTCTGCTTTTCATCAGGTTGAAGCCAGCCTCATCCACATACATGAAGTTGTGAGATGGTTCACTTGACTCCAATTCCACGTTGCATTGCAAGGGAAGATATTCGTTATGATATAGATGAGAATCTGTGGACCGACAGACTGGCATGTCAGGAGGTGTAGACAGACTGCATTGCAGTTCCTCAAAGAGTGCTGCAGGCAAAAGCAAAGTTCTTCCTAAAGGGGTTTTTCCTGTGTTTGCCTTTCACATTTTTTTTTTCGCCTTTGTGCCCATATTGCCCATATTGCATTGCAAGGGAAGATATTCATTGTGATGTAGATGAGAATCTGTGGACCGACAGACTGGCATGTCAGGAGGTGTAGACAGACTGCATTGCAGTTCCTCAAAGAGTGCTGCAGGCAAAAGCAAAGTTCTTCCTAAAGGGGTTTTTCCTGTGTTTGCCTTTCACATTTTTTTTTTCGCCTTTGTGCCCATATTGCCCATATCACAATGACGTAATGTTTTTTTTTTTTTTGTCAGACCACTAGTAAAGTGTAACTGTGAATCCTGTCCAGTCTCTTTCAATCAATATCCCACATACAGTAATGTGTAAATTTGTACTTTTGAAATGGATATATGGCATACATAAGAAGTGCAGCCTTCTGCATTTCAATACAGTAACTGTCATCCAAACTGTTGCCATAGTTTACATCAGGTAATACTAACAAAGTGCACTGTTATATTGACAACATGACTAAGCATTTTGTCTATCTTGTTTGTGAACAATTACACAAGGACTTTTCATTCTGATGGCACTGATATGTGCATTGACATAAATACTTACTTTTGAGAGATGAACTAAAGATTTTGAGTAAGTTACAGACTTTTGCAGGTAATCCATAGTGTGTTGCTGTTTGTACAAATTGTTCTGAGAAATGCACATACTTCTTTGCAAATATTAAGGATGATTCGAGAAATGCACCAAAGCGACTGAGAAAAACTGTAAGATCTAAAATTGAGCATATCAACAATGATTTTTCAAAGTTGTAAATAGAGTTCTTTATTTCAAATGTTAATTCAGTGTATTGCTGGCTGTTTATTTGTAATTGTTTGTGAAATTGACTAAAAACGGTTTCTACACTACTTTTTTTGGTTTATGAACTCTCAATAGGAACTCAAACATTTCTCATTAAATATGAGCTGCTATTCACATTCATTTTATAGCTCTATACTCTCACTGTATTTCTATTTCTGTCTATGTTGATTTCTTCTATGAAGAAACATCTGAGACAAAGCTGATACATCAATGAAGCATATCAGAACTTTTCCTTTGTGTCGTATCACTTGACATTCTGTACAAATGCATCACATGTAAATATGCTCACTGACAATTACAAATCTGCTGGTGACTAACAGATATCCAATGCTTTGCTTTCAAGGACTTCCTGCTGATTTCAAAGGTTGGTTTATGTCCACACTGAGATCATTAATAAGCTGCAAATGTTTGATAAACTATCATAAAGCTATACTCATACAGCGTGAACAGATAGCCGTCTTTGGTTTATCAAAGGACAAGTGAGCTACAGTAGAAGATTCATGAGTGTTGATGTGGATGCAGCTCAATATTTGCATTTTGGAATATTTTATTGGTTAACACTCAATCACTTTCACAACAATGACAGTTCAAGAACAGAAGAGTCAATGAGGAGCAACACACACCCACCATCGCACAATTAAACCAGCGGAGAACATTCTGCCTTTCTCTGAGTCTTAATTTAATTTCTTCACCTGTACTTGCATCTGCTCTTGTGTAAAGTGCATATTTTTCTTCAGACGAACATGAAATTGAGTAGGAGACACTCAAAACTCAGTCAACATCATTTTGTTTGCTCAGAGAGAGTGATTTTTCATCAGCAAACTTTTCTCCATTTGTTTGTAAACCAAGTCATCTTTCTCCTCAAGATATACATGCTGCAAAATGATAGCCTACTATTCTTCTGAAAACATCACTATAGGATAGCATCATATTTAATTTCTGACAGGAATGAAAACCGTGCATTCACAATACACAAAATGTCTTTCTGAAAAAAATCAGCAGACAAAAACTCCATAATACACTTTGGACAACTATGTGATCTAGGACCTTTATACAGTGTGTATCATTCAGTCCCAAGTAGTATTGAAATAGTACACTTAAAAGTATACTAGCCTACTAGTACACAGATATTAGCATACTTACTACAAGTATACTTAAAAATATTCTTGAACTTTACTTATGTATACTTTATATATATATATATATACATACACATTTGTAAGGATAACGTCTACAGAAACTACATAAGTAACTAGTTTACCATGCTGATACCAAGTCTACTAGGTTACACATCTAAAACCACACCACAAGAAAGTATACAGTACATAATTATTGCACAAGATCTATAAAAAATGGTAAGTAATTGCAGAATAAGACAAATGTCATTGCATTAGTTAACATATCAAAATAAATATATAATGTATACATTTTTGCTTTTTTGGGGGATTTTTATTAGATGTAAACCCAAACTTTTTTTTATGAAAGTGTTATTTGAAAACTAATCCAATAGCCACTGAATGCATATTTCATTGCTATTTATTTTCCCAGTAGTGCTTTTTGATTTCTCTTATATTTTTTATAACTTCAGCTCATTGAGTATGATTAGCCTTACAGTTGCATGTGTCTTTCTCATCTGTGAATGTTCGTTCTAGCTGGTCCTCATCATTCGGCTCTTAAAGGGTTAACTGCTGCGGTAAACCGCTGCGCGCTGCCGTGCGAGCGTCCCATTGGCTGCGCGGCGGCAGCCCGCGCCGTTAATCAGCTGCAAGAGCGGCTGAGTTCATCTTCTCGCACGCACTACAGGGATGGCATTGCCACACACAGCAGGGCAACACAACACAACACATCAGGAGCATGCACACAGCAAACATCCCATCAGCTTTAGACCTTGACCCTGGCAGCAGCACTGACAGCACCTGACCTCTGCAGCATCAGCACCAGAAGAAGAAGCTGATCGTTCCTTCTCTCAGAAACTGAAAGCAGTAGCACATCATCATCACAACAGTAGGAGGCGAGCAGATCACATCATGCACTGGACTTTCCTCGCGTACATACTTAGATCTGTTTCCTAAACCACACTGGGAGTGGACAGCTGTCTCTGATCTTAATCAGCAGAGCTTTTTCAGGACTGATAAAAAGTTCTGCGCTCGTTTATTTATACGCACACATTCCTTTACACTAGAAGGAAAGGGTCGCATGTGCGTTTTATTTTCTATTGTGGCTATTTAAAGCCTGTAGCTGTATATTCAAAACTAAAATGCATATTATTTACGCGTTGTAAACTTAAAATAACGTTAGGATACTTTGATTTAAGATTTTAGGAGTTAGTGCGTCACTTTTTAAGTTTCTTAAACTGACAGTTATTAGTCAAACTTGGCTCACAAGCAGTCGCATAGAAAGTCAGAGCATTGATATATTGGAGGATATGGTTAAACAATACGCTTTCGAGGAAGTTTACCTTTAAAAACATAAGCTCGGGTTCGTCGGGAAAGCTTGGAGCTCTAGAAACGTTGCCGCGTAAAAGCGCACAGGACGCGCAAAGAGGCGGCAGTCTGCGAGCACCATCACCAACCCTCTAGAAGCAGCAGTTCTCTCCTCTGAAAGCAGAAAACAAGACGTAGAATGGCCGATGAGCTTGTTTCCATCACTAATGGGATTGTGCTGCTGTGATTTGTCGGACCGGAGGGAAGGTTGATCCACACACGCTCGGTTGGTGCAGCATCGCGGTGCGCGCTCGGGGATGATCAGGATCTTCCCGGATTTCAGTGTTCAGGTGACGGCGGCGGCGGCTGCAGGTGCGGGAGCCGGTGGAGGGATGCCGGCTGCGTCCAGAGTCCCGGTAGCTAACGGGAACCCGCAAAACGTCCAAGGCTTGACGTCTTACCAACAAAGGTACGCTGACTAAACGCAAAACATGTTTGTTTTTTCTCGTTTAGGTGACATCCATACTATTCATGTCATATTTGTTGCGTCCATTCACATTCACCGTTAACAGGTTTATATATAAAGTAATATTGGATTTCCCTGGAGGTTGCTGAAAGTGTAAACTTAGATTCCTAACATCTCAGTTTCACTGAGATCCGGGGGTTGCTTCATTTATTAGACACAAAGCACCACACGATATAAAGCAAGCCGTTTATTGAAGCTGTAAAGTTTTACTATGTGTCAAATTCCACAACACATACACACACATGTAAAGAAAAGTCATATTATGATTTATAGCCAATATAAATGTTTTGCATTCAAATTTTCATACAAATAAGCATCTTAAATATTCAAAGCAACTGTGATCATTTCAAAACTGGCATTGCCAACTATTTCAATGCACAGAAAAACTCTCTTCAGAACAAATTATCTGAAATTATTCATTTAAAATGACAACTGCATGCAAAAATCAATGCATAATTCTTATTTTCATCCTAGAACAATAGTTGTTAATAGATTAAACAAGATATTAAAAAAAAAATCAATCTCCAAAGCCACGAAAACGCCACTAAATCACATGGTGTGATTTAGATTCATACAAATAGACATTAAGTCTTTGTAAAGTCTGTAAAATTGCTAAACAGACTATTTTTTCACATAAATTCACACAGTAATTTTCATCATCTACTAGGCGTAGACTGGCGTTAATGGATGTGAATGTTCTGATGTTAGTATATCAGCAGAATCAAGTGCACACATGCTTACATATACTGTCACGTTCAATTAAACAGTCTGTTTAGAGCACAACACAATGAACAGGACATTAAATGGGGTGGCTGTCAGCCCATGACCTTGACAGGTCACAGGTTCTAATGCACATCACAAAACAGGCCTTTATTTATGTCAAGACGGATTCGTTTAGAAAAATATAAATAATGTATTGAATGTGCATTAGTGCAAAAAAAAAAAAAAACTTGAACTGTGCACGTTTTTCTGATGCATTTATCTTTAAATCTAACACATGGACATTGCATAAGAGATAGCCTATTTCTTTTATATCTTTAATTAATTCACTCGTAGTGCTTGGTTCAAAATAATTTAGTCTTAGATTTAAAAAACATAAATTTGGCATGTGAGTTGATTTTGACAGCTGTCAATCATATCATTCGACACGTTACAGAAAATACGAAAGCAAACATCAGCGTGCAAACGTTCAAAAGGTGTCATGAAGCGATTTCTCCAATCCTTTCGTTGATGCATCACAAACAACCTGTATATATTCCCCATAAACTCAAAACTATTTCCAACTACAACTGAGTGGCGTTGTTGCGCCGGCAGGAGAGGGAGATGAGAGGGAGAGAGAGGCAGGAAAAAGGCTGAAAAATGCGGACAAACATACTGGGAAGAAGCGGCTGTGTTCGAGGGGCACATCGTGATGTAAAAGCCCCTCTCGTGCACTGATTCCTGCCTTCGCTTCCCCCGCGAGGACAGCCGCCGGATCGCACGAGCGTCCCCGGGTTTCCTCTCACTTTATTGGCATGCCTTTGGATCTCAGCGTCGGCTGGTCTCGCTCCGTCTGAACGCGTCTTAACGCACGGAGACACGGGCGCTCCGGTATCACCGATGGCGGTGCTTCAATGCCCCCGGTTCCGCTGTCAGCTGCTCGCCGCGTGAAATCCGGAGGAAAAAAAGTGTAATTAATAATTGCAGGAAGATGGCGCCCACCAAGCCCAGCATTCAGCAAGACCCTTCCAGAAGAGAACGGTAAACGCTAGGTTTGTTGTGTGTCTGTGGAAACGCGTGCGCTGACGGGCATTTTGGACTGAGACGTGAAACTTTGCCCTTTCCGCAGGAGTGTGTGTGAGGGGTTGGGTAACAGGTATACACGCTGACAGAAGCCGCGAGTGTGTGTGTTTTTGCTGTGCGTGTGCCTGAGAGAGTGTGTGTGTGTGTGTGTGTGTGTGTGTGTGTGTGTGAGTATTTGTGTGAGTGTGTGAGTAAGAGTGTGTGAGTATTTGTGTGTGTATGTGTGTGTGTGTGTGAGTATAGGTGTGTATGTGTGTGTATGTGTATAAGTGTGAGTATTTGTGTATGAGCGTGAGCATAAGTGTGAGTATTTGTGTGTGTGTGTGTGTATGAGTGTGAGTATAAGTGTGAGTATTTGTGTGTGTGTGTGTGTGTGTGTGTGTGTGTGTGTGTGTGTGTGTGTGTGTGTTTTGGTGGACAGAGGACATGACCGTTGAATGTGTTCAGCGTGTGTCGAGCTGCTGGCAGGTTTCGCGGGAAATTTGTGAACGTTCGAACGCGACCATGTTGCAGCGTTGTATTCGCTCGCCGTTTGTTTTCGCACACTTGTTTACTGCTGTGAAATAATGGGCGACAGGATGCCGTGTGACGAAGTTTCAGCATAGGTTGATGTGGATTTGAGTCCTCTGTTGGATCAGAAACTCTTAATGGGATTGTAATTTGAGCAGTAAATAAATCTGCACTTTGGAAATGACAGCAGTTGATCACAAGACTAGTTATATACAGTAGTCAGGTGTATGTTATAGGATGTTGCTGAGTAGCTGAAATGCTTTTCACTTGGATTAGTGTTTAACACATAGGCTACATACATTACAGGTGCATGATTGCAATCACTAGTTTATATTTGTAGATATTTTATATAGTAGGGTTGCATGCTAAAAAATAGATTTTTTTGTTGTTGTGCTGCTTATTGAGTAGGCTATATTTCCTGGTGCCTTTTACGCTTGATGACAGGTGGTGGACTAAATTAATTTGTCAGATCAATAGATCTGAAATTGTGATACAAGACTATTTTAATGTGTATATAAAGCAGATGTTTGAGAAATGCTTGAGGATGAAGAAAACATGACACTAAATTCATCTAGTTATGAAATTGCTGTCATTTTGTGTGAATATTACTTGTTCATCAGCCTTTTTACACTTAGATGACAGGTGGTGGTGCACTAAATCTTGCAATTATGAAATTATTTGATCTCTAGATCTGAAATTGTGATAAGACTATAAAGCATCAAGTGGCTGTTTGAGGACTGTGAAATGTATTTATTAGAAAATGTAGATGGATTTAATGTGCATATTTCTTTCATGTTTTGTTGATCTGAAATTTTAATATGACTTTGTTGTATTGCTATTTTGCTTGAGTATTGCATAGTCTTCAGATGACAGGTGTTGCGCTGAATTAATCTGAAGTAATGAATTACTAATGATCTGAAATTGCAACAAGCCTGTATCTTATTTACACTAGTCAGGTATGTGTTGTTATCTTTATCATCAAAACTTTTTATTGCAAATTCATCCATTTTTTGTGTTTAGATGACAAGATTATGTTTAGAATATCACTGGTCCTTTTTACATAAACTCATGCGAACAATAGGCATTTTAGGTATTTTTTTCTCCTTAGCTTTCAGGAGTATTAAATTAGGCAGCACTGATTCACGCCGCACTGTGTGCGCCGTACAGCTTGTTGAACTAATGTTAAATGATATGCAATAATTCACCTGCAGTGTGTGTACAAAATATCAGCCGTAGAGCCAGTGACATTTTACAATGTAAACACGGCCCGATTCATATACTGTAGCAACTCCACAAGATTGTGTGCCTGACCGGACTGTGAATGGTTATCATTAGCAAGCTTGACAAAACTCTCATCGAGCTCGATTATTTTATAATTCTCTATCGGAACACGCAGATTACACTAATGCACCTACGTCTAAATAGGCCACGACATTAGAATTATATTCCACCCCCTGCCAGTCATAACAGCAGGAGATGTTTATGCTAAGTCAGTCTGCAGTAATCTTTCTGGCGGGAGCGTATTTGTGTGCCATTCCGAGCATATCGCAGAGATAGGAATCTTGAAGATGGAATTAATTTTGAGGGGGTGGGGGGGACTTCATAGCCAGTGCATGAGTGCTTCCTTTATCACCTGTTTCCGACCGGCATTCTGAAGGGCTAAATTGCACTCTGTGATTCGTTATGTGGCTCCACTTGAGAGTTGAACCGAATAACACCGGGGCTGAAATTCTCAAGGAAGGTTTGGGAGTTTATTTTTTAATGCAGTGCTGGTTACTAGCGCTGTAGCGAGTGTTGGGAAGGGAGGGATTGTGGTCTTGGGCGAAGCAACTCTGAAGGAGTTGGACGCGAATTCACACAGAGAGAGAGAGAGAGAGAGAGAGAGAGAGAGAGAGAGAGAGATTGGTTGGCGTGAATTTATACACAACACTAAAC
>NW_015542408.1:3800756-3810762 GCF_001515605.1 Sinocyclocheilus anshuiensis | reverse complement strand
TGACACGCGTATACACAGAGAGAGAGAGAGAGAGAGAGAGAGAGAGAGAGAGAGAGAGATTGGTTGGCGTGAATTTATACACAACACTAAACACAAAGTTGGCTTTGTGTTGAAGAAAGCAATGCCTCCCTCCCTCACTGCGAGCAAACAAAAGTGCTAAATTGTTCCATTTCCTCTCCTACGGTGCAGCAGTGGATCCATAGATTGAGAGCCGAGCTGTGGCATTGTGAAATGCTTGGGGTTTATTTGGTGTTGCATTATAAAGCATCGTCTCTCTAATGGCTTGTGTATCAACAGGTCCATTAACAAGACGCCATATGTGATGCATATCACTTCCGTTTCAGGTTAAAAATGTAAATGAATGTATAAGGGAAAGTGTATATCTTTTGTTTTTTCGCCGTCGATTATTTTAAATGGGCCTGCGGTGTGGCAGATTTATTCCGTGTAGGTTCTAAATTAATATTGGCTCATAAAAGCTGCATGCATAACGATTATAATAAAATGACCTAAAAATTGGACTATAGCATGTCACGCTGCAACTTCTTGAAAGTATTTCATGCCAGCTACACATGTAAATGATGAAAATTGGCCTGTTTGTTATTATAATCGCATTCCGACATGTTGCTGCTCATTGTAATAATCCTTTGATGTGAAATTATGAATATCAGCATCTCGCTAAACGCTCAGGAGTGTCAGTGTGCTGTTTGTGATTATTTTTTATTCCCAAATCACAGAGTATTAGATATGCATATGTTTATGGTGGAAACAAAGCGGCGATGTTCTCCAAATGCCGGAGAGGCAGACAGCCCAAGCTGAGCTATACCATCACACAAAGGACACACCAATTCCACCCGTTGATTCGCCAGCATCGAACGCGGCATGGAATGGAAGCAAATAAGCAATTCTGATGTGTATTTATCACAATTAAGAGGGATTTCCAGCCCCCATCTTTGGCTGGTGTTCTGCGTGTTGTGTGGTGATTACCGCGGCTCTCGCCAGCCGCCACTCGTCTCTTGTTATTGTGAAGGTCAGAGCAAAGAGGCAGACATAAAGAAGATGCATCCCGCAAAGGTAATCGTGCAGTCTCTCGATGCATTACTGCACAGCTCATGGCGTGAGATGTATACATCTCTACATCTGAGCTGAGGTGTTTGATTGTTCTCTTAAGCCCTATTCGCACGGGATTAGTATTATCTGGGGACCTTGTGTGATTTTGAAATTACCCCCCCACCTCTGAATTTCGTGTGGTGCATTCGCACGGGATAAGCGAAGCCTGTGATTTTACTCGAATTTACTGACTTGTCTCCCGGATACCCAGATGTCAAGGCTTTGAAAGTCCCGTTCTATGGTCCAGATGGATTTAAAAAAAAAGAAACTAATATAGTTTCGTGCGCTGTGTCATTTACATTTCACCAGGTTAAAATAATATCTCAAGCTTTATGCTTGATTTATTTGTAACACATTAACCTCAAAACCTTTTCAGCTTTCTCTTTCTGCAAATTGTATGGTGTAGCGATATGATGACAGCACCCAGAATACTATCAAACACTCCAACGCAGCTCCATTCTTCGCGGAAGATGGATAAAAAGGCACACAACAAACAAAAACCTCGAAAAATGATATGCGACCCGCCAAATGAATTTTTACTTTACAAATTACAGACATGGCCGATTCGCACGGGATTAAGATCACAGACAACCTCCGCAATTATTACAAATGACTGGAGGTCACCAGGTAATACTAATCCCGTGCGAATAGGGTTTTAGTTTAGGTTTTTACGGACATATCAGGGAATCAGTTGTAGGTTGATCAGTGCAATGGAACACTGAATGACCTTTTTCATTTTTGCCTTTGTGTGTATATATACTGAAGTTTTTTTGGTTAACACGTGTCTTTTAAAAAAAAAAATTATTTCTTTTTATTTCAGTGAGTGTCAATTTCCACCATTTTTGTCCAAGAAAATATTTATTCAACATATGTTGATCTTTTGTGACAATATGCCCCAATAGTGGTGTGTATTGTTGCACTTTATGGGGTAAGTTGTCACAATGGAACCTGCCATTGAATGACCAAATACAGGCTTTTCAGCATAATTCAAACAGTAAATAATTATATAACAAAACCATTCATGAAACAGTAATGTAAACAGTGCAAAATATAATATAATCACAGATGTCCAACTTGACATTGAGAAATGCTGAACAGTTTTCATTATTTAGTGTCTCTTGTATGAATGTACGTCAGTGTGGTTTTGTTTATTTAAACAGTAAATATATGATGATATTGGATATTTTAGTGTGGAGGACAGAAATTCTCAAAATTATTCTAATTTAAAGGGATAGTTAATTCAAAAATGAAAATTCATTTATTTGTCATTAACCTGTACAGTATGAATTTCTTTCTTCTGTTCAACACAAAATAAGGTATCTTATTATAACAGTTGCCGTTAGCCATTGAATTCCATAGTATGGAAAAAATACTATGGAAGCCAATGGCTACCAGGAGCTGGTTGGTTACCAACATTCTTCAAAACATCTTTTAAACCGTTTGAAACCAGCATACAAAATCACTGTAACTGGACGTTTGATTGTGACAACTAACCCCGGTTTCCCCTGTACTGATAGCTGACTTCTCTATATCGAAGGTCTTTATATTTCAAAGGACTTTAGGCAGTACATACGATACGTGCCTTTTTATGCCAGAGAGAAGAGATCAGAGATGATCGTGCTCTAGGCGGCTAAAGTGTTGCTTCTGAATGTCACAGGTTTTGTTATGGTTTGCGGCTGTGGTAAAACCCGAGCTCCCCTTCTACGCGTTTAATGTCCACAGTGGTTTTAAGACCTTCATTTAATATCTGGCTGAAAAGACAGATGTTCTGCCCACTGACTCCCATCTGCTTCTTTGGTTTGGCTGTGCCGCGATCATCTACTGCTGGCAGCAAGCGTTGCCCTTTACTCGCCCCCTCTAGTGTTCCAGAAGCACTTCTGAGCCCGAACAAACTCCACAGCGCTTCCAGAATACATGTGTAATCCTCCTATATATGTATTGGCAAAGAAAATGGATTTAAATGCATTGCATACTTGGATTTGGGTTTGGATTTGCACATATTTGCGCACATCGAACAATGCCTTTATCGTTTTGATTTGAAGATGTTGCCACTTTTCTCTATATTGAAAGCTTGTGTTAGATTTGGATGTGAGATAGGTTTTCCATAGCTGTATTTAGCATTGGAAATTCAGAACAGAAGCACATTACCACTCAAATACTGTTAGGCTACTTTGGTTTTTCCTGAACACAACTGCTTGATTGTTTATATCATGGCAAAATACAAACTATATTGCCATTTTCACCCACCAATATATTTATATAGTACTTTATATGCATAGATTAGGGGTGTAACGGTACACAAATATGAGTTTATACAGCGATCTGTCATGCCACATCAAAGACTGTCAAAACGCCATTTATTATTTGAATTTCCGGAGAAAAAAAAAAAAACTGTATTCGTTCGGTTCACATGCGTACCGAACCGAAAGACCCGTACCGAAACGGTTCGGTACGAATACGTGTACCGTTACACCCCTAATAGATACAGTATACTCACAAAAGCAATATATACTATATAGCAAATCTCAACTGCTTGATTCACTATATTGTCACAAATTGTAAATTATGTTATTGGCCAGCGATATATTAATGTTGTACATTCAACTACACATACATTCAGTATACACATGCAAAATGTATACCGCTTGATGTAAAGTATAAATGTAAATGCTTGATGATTTATATCATCACAAATCTACATTATTGGCCAGCGATATTTTTTGTACATGGTCTTGTATTTAGTTCATCCGATTTTATTTGCATACATAAATTATGCATGTAATAAAAAGAGATATATACGAGAGTGTGTGTGTATGTGTGTGTGTGTGTGTAATATATATATATATATATATATATATATATATACACATATATAGCAAATATCAACATGCAAAATGTAAACTATATTATCGCCCAGAAAAATATTTATATTATTTAAAACTGCTGTAAAACAAAGTATATTGTTTAAAAAAAAATTGTGTAGAAATAATTTTCACATTCATACTCCAATAATCTTTGTTTTATTTACTTAAAAAAAAATAAGTGTGTGTGTGTGTATGTATGTAGTTTAAATTTTTTAATTTACGTAGCTAAAAAATGATGGTTCCTGTGAGAAAATAATATAAAATTTAAAACAAAATTTCCAGCTGAATATTCTGTAATACGTCTCATATAATATCATTTTAGATAGTAGTTCCTCTTATCAAGCAGCGATTTGATCATCCGCACCTGCGTGGACCTTGTAGGAGATCCCAAGTTTTGCGTGCAAAATTACAATTGATTATTCCTGTTCGGCAGAAGAGCTGCTAGACACAGCTCACATGACTCGACACAGGCCGCCCTCGCATCTCACTGTAATACCCGCTGCACACCCCGATAAATAAATTTTGTGGCGCATATGCTCGCTAGCCCACCTGTCACTTTAATAAGTGAATGTCATAGCTGTGATTTGGCTGTAAATGGAGGTAAGCCCCCATCACCTCGCCTCACAAAGGAGCTACAGCATGCCGAGGTATTTTCTCTATAGCATTCCTTACGCATGTCGTCACCTAAAGAAGCCCCCTTTGCGGGGATTTACTGACTGCTTTTGTGCCGGCGTTTTCCCAGGCTTATCACCGGGTACACTCATCTAAAGCAGCAGCTCAGGACGCTGTGTCAGCCACTTCTGTGTCTCCTGCCACTTCCTGTGCTTTGACATACCAAAGGCAAACTTTTTGAATTGATAATATATCTGTCCGTGTGTGGCGTGTAATGGAGTAACAGTAGGACTTTCGTCAGGGAAAGGCTAAAATTAGCTCACAGTCCTGACAAATGAAGGTCAAATTGCTTATTGATACTGTACAGCACAATAGCCATCAGCTAAAGTAAACACACTAGCTTCCAGAGCTTTTGCAAGAGGAAAGAGAATTTATGAAAAAGGGACATATGACATATTTGTGCTATATTTACCAGTATATCAAATGGAAAGTTCAGAGTCTAATTTCTTTGGATGGATCGATGGATCATTCGTTCGTTCTATCTATCTATCTATCTATAGGCCTGTCGCAATAATCAATATATCGACTTATTGCGCAATATATGTACATGACCTCAATAATTTTTGGTGATGCAATATATCGCCCATTATATTTACTTAAAAATTTATGTCACCATGTTTTGTACATTCCACTTGTGCCCTGTGTCTTTTGCAGCTTCTCGTACATAATATGGTGTAGTCATGAGGTGCTAGTTCAAATTTAAAAAATGCTTCTACAAACAAAGTTTAATCTGCAGATATGATCTTGTTTAGGGATCTGTGCCTTTGTGCATATGGACATCTGACTGCTGAGTGCTGAGTAGTGATTGTGTTTTTCAGCACGTATGCACCCTTAATTTACAGAGAAAAGAAGGTCAGGGAAAAATCTGTAGATGGAAAAATCTCCATACAAGTTCTTTGTGCATTTTTCTTTTTTTCTACTTGTTACTTTGCACTTTTTGTTAGAAAATGTTTATTTTCTATTTATTCCATCCGTTATCTAATATTTTGAAACTTAATTTCCATGATCTAAACATTCTTAAAAATGTAAAGTTTGTTGTCATTTGGAAGTGTGTAGGCTTCCTGCATTATTATGCTGTTACGTTATGATTATATATTCAGTGGCATAAAATGGTCTTTAAAATGACAATAATATCGCTTATCGCAATTATTTCTGGTGCAATATATCGCACAACAAAAAGTTGTTATCGTGACAGGCCTATCTATCTATCTATCTATCTATCTATCTATCTATCTATCTATCTATCTATCAGGGCTGTCAAAATGACTGAAAAACTTAATTCAAATTGCGAGACGCAAGTGCAACGCTGATAGATGTCCCTCTAGAAAATGTGATAAATATGCATTCTGTGTGAACGGCTTGGTTTCAGTTTTGATGTAAACAACATCTTCTCCACACTGATGCTCTCGTTTTTCGCAATATATGAATGAACAACGTAGCAGCGCCGCATCTAGTGGGTTCAACTGGATAGGCTAACAAAAGCATTCAAATGCAATCAATGACACATACATCGTCATCGCATCTCGTGCGCCACAGATAAGGCTGCCTGACGGCTGACGCAAGACCTTAAATTCGAATGCAACATTTTTGCAACATTTTTGCATTCGAATGTGGATTTTTTTTTTTTCATTCGACGAATATTCGAAATTAGAAATTTTTTTTGACAGCCCTACTATCTATCTATCTGTCGTTTTATCGTTCTATCTATCGTTCTATCTATCTAGGCCTATCGTTCCATCCATCCATCGTTCTGTCTATCGTTCTATCTATCGCTCTATCATTCTATCTATCATTACTTCGTTCTATCTATTCAGTCATTATATGGATCTATTCTATTGTACTGTCGTTCTATCGATCTATTCTGTCTATATGCCATTAGTTCACAATGAAATCAATTCCCATCCATCCATCCATCCGTCCATCCATTTGTCCATCCATCCATCCGTCCAGAATTAACTGTCAATTCACATGAATCACTTGAAAACTCAGAGTATTTTCCGTCAGTTTTATTAAAGCAGCTGTATACAACAAACAAGCATTTTCATTGCGTCTTAATGATTTACAAACTAAGCTCAGGGGTTCACATTTGAAAGATTGGTTTTGGCAAGAGCGATAGAAATTCAATTTTGCTCATGAACAAGCGAGCCATGTTTACGACATAAAGTGTATGCCGACATCTCGAGAGCTCTCCTCCGCCTTTCAGACGGTACTCAGAGAGCAGAAACGTATAGGACAGCTTTCGACGGAACAGAAAACAACTTTCCAGAAAGTGTACTTGAAGTAGTTGAGGTTTTGTGAGGTCACATCCATTTTTTCCCCACTCTCTCTCCCATGTTATTTAATGGCTGCACGGCTCTCTTCTTTTTAATTCTTTTCATCTCATCGTAGCCCCCTGTGTTTGAAAGTCTAGGTCAATAAGGATGGGCACATTGTGAATTTCATGATCTGTGTAGTGGAACAAATTGAAAGCAAAGCCTATATCAATCACATTGAAGGCAGGGTTAATTGTTCCTGCTTCACAAGAACTGTGGACAGATAAAGGCGTAATGAAACACTTATGCCTCTGATGTGGGCACTCCTCAGGATGAAATGATAGAAAACAAAACAAATGTGTACTCGTATAGTAATTACTTCGGTGCAAAAGTCAAAGAATGAGAAACACACTTTGATGTGCGTGTCCTTGAAAGAGCCTGATTTATTCCACCTGCATTCTGTGCCCTTCAACTTTCGTTATGTTATGATTTTTCCTGCATGGCATTGTGGGTAATCTCTCGTTCTTACAGGAGATACATGCTGCATTGTGATCTTGGCTTGCTTGGATCATGGATTGCTTTCTTGGAATTGTTTATTTGCATATTAATTTTATAAACCCAGAATTAATTTTTTATTTATTTTTTGCATCAGATGGATTAATTTTTTTTAAGTTTAATTTTTCTTTAAGAAATGTTCTTTGATGTGTGTCCTTAAAAGGGCCTGAATTATTCCACCTGCATTCTGTGCCCTTCAACTATTGTTATGTCATGATTTTTCTGCACGGCATTGTGGGTAATCTCTAGCTTTTACCAGAGAATCTGGATTTGAGCACAAAAACTGCACAAAATAGCAGATACATGCTGCATTGTGATGCAGACTTAAGTAGAAGATCTTAGCTTGCTTGGATCACGGATTGCTTTCTTGGAATTGTTTACTTGCATATTTATTGCATAAACCCAGAATGAAATGGTAAACTGCAGAAATTTGTAATAAAACAAATCGCAAATGCGTGCATGCATACATAAGCGCGCTCGGGTAGGGTCGTGCATGCATACAGCTCGCGCACATACTCAGACACACGTGTATGTATATTATATATACGTTCTCAGTATTTAGTTAATTGAACTCTAAAGCCCATGACAGCTATCGCAACACAGTGGGTAATTCAGAAAATTAATGAGAATGATAATTCTTAAAAGACTGTTCCAGACTTTGCCCAAACTCATTAACTAAATCTCTCATTTAAATACATTCTAAAGACTTTCGGGAAAAAGAGAGAGGGGGAAAAACATTATTGCTATGTAAGCATTAACCCAATTTGAAAATGCTGAGATGCAGAAATTTCTGGAAGACTGGAAGTCTATCAGTCTGTATTCTCAAACTGAAATCCTGCGCTATCTGCTATAATACAGGACGATAAATCTGGTCACATGGTGAAGGAAAACAATCCATTGCCTCTGCTGATTTATTTGTCCGGGGTATAAATTTAGTTTCGAGTTGTGGATCTTAGTTTATTGTAAATCCTCTGTGACCCTCACATGTAAGCGGATCGCTTCCTTTGACTTTACACCATAATAGTTATAGAAAGACATCAAAACCAAATTAAATTTTGTGATATTTATTCAGTTAATCTGTAAGTAACATGTTTTTTCCTCTGTTTGTGTAGGCAAAACTGTTCACATGGCCAGATAGTAAACCTTTCAGTGGGTAAAAGACACTGTACTTACAATGTAATTTTGACATTAGTGTCAAAATTAGACACTAATATTTAGAGAACATAATGCTTTATTAAAGGGGTCATATAATGCTACATGCACTTTTACAAGTTGAGCAGCTCGGAAGAGAGGGGTGGGGTCAGCAGAGCTCATTAACATTTAAAGGAAAATGCTACAAATCTGCATGCTCTGAAAAGAGATGTTTTTGACAGGGTAAAAAATGTGTTTTTTACACTACCATTGAGAAATTTTAACCAAACTATGTTACAGACTTTTCATTAAGACCTTAAAGAATCATACCAACTTGTGGAAAATGGGCGTCCTATGACCCCTTTAAGTCTATTTATTATTATAAAGATTCCCCTTAATAAAGTAAGTTATACACTGGAGAAAAATGAGGCAAGAAACATCAACTTAAACATGAAATTCTGAACTGAAACTGAAATATTTTGTTGTAAAACATTCCAATAATCTTTGTTTTATTTACAACTTTGACTAAACTTTAAATAAACTATATTAACAGTTTCCTTTGCTTGACTTGGAGAAATTTGTCTTAGCCTAGTGCATTATACTTCCAGTGCTGATGATGCTGTAGTTTTATAGAGGCTGTATAGAGCTCCTGATAGCTAAAGCTAATGTTTCTCGTTGTTGTTGTCATCTTCTGATGGTGTCAGTTAGATGTTACGCATGATATTTGGCTCGTTCCCTCTTCCTCTCCACAGAAATTACTGCTCAACTTCCTCTGTTCTATGCAGTTCTCTTCTGTCTTTACCTAAGAGACAAAAACTGAAATACTGTACCTCAGAGACAGAAGAAGTGTCAGTGGTTAAAAATGTGGATAATCGAAAGGTTGGGGTTTGGCGGTCGGGTCTGCGGAGGGGTGGGAATGAACACGGGGAATTGGAGATCTGCTCCGGTCGTGATCTCGGTCCAGTATCAATGTCAACCCTCGTTTCTGTTGCCACAGGGATTTGATAACTAGAATTGGCAAATTTTGGATAAAAAAAAAAGTTTTTCAGATTTCAAATACTTTCTTTGGCTCCTAAAATCATGTAGAAACATGCATGTGTTAAAGGGATAATTCACCAAAAATAAAAATGATGCCATGATTTACTCACCCTCATGTTGGTCCAAACCTGTACGAGTTTCTTTCTTCTATAGACAGGAAAAGGAGCTGCTTAGCAGTACAAACCGCTGTTGCCGTGCAAGTGAACAGTAGTCTATACCAGTGTTTCCCAACCGGGGTGCCGTCTGTCGAGAGCAGGGGTGCCGTGTAAAAAAATCTTTTTTTAATATTTTTAAATTGCTAAAATGTTCAAAAAAGCATCTATTATATAATATCCATTTCTGATGTCGCCAATAATTAGAGATGCACCGAAATTTCGGCTGCCGAAA
>NW_015542408.1:3797452-3797783 GCF_001515605.1 Sinocyclocheilus anshuiensis | reverse complement strand
ATGAAGACATTTCTTTGGCAGTTCTTATCTGCAGACACTCAAAAGCATTGTTCTCACAATGATTGTGTATTATATTCACTTTTCTTGATTAATAAAAATAATCTAAATAATTTTGGCAAAACAGCCAATTATATCTCATAGCCTTTTTAAAACAGACTGATAGTGTTTGTGATACCTACTAAGTATACTAAGTACTGGAAGAGCCTTTTTGATGTGTTCTATAGCAGTGTTGCCCAACCGGGGTGGAGAGCAGGGAGAGCAGGGGTGCCGTGTAAAAAATCCTTTTTTAATATTTTTAAATTGCTAAAATGTTCAAAAAAGCATCTATTAT
>NW_015542408.1:3797247-3797325 GCF_001515605.1 Sinocyclocheilus anshuiensis | reverse complement strand
CTCGTATATCGTATACCGTTCATGCTCATCGGAACAGCAAAGTCCACTCAAAAATTGAGCCGACAGGAATGTAGTACA
>NW_015542408.1:3787585-3797158 GCF_001515605.1 Sinocyclocheilus anshuiensis | reverse complement strand
GTAAAAAAAAAAAAAGTTAAATATCTTAACCCTACTGTTAGACCTACCTGAAAAACTAAAAAACAATTTATTTAATTCGAAGGCCTGTCGTTATTTTTTATTTGTCCTATCAATATTAATATCTTTATTTGTTCTTATTTTATTACTGACTGCTTACTTGTCATTTTTTTATTCAATTAAAAGTTTGAAATCAAGCTACTGCACCAAAATTACCCCACTGTAAAATAAAAAAAACTATTTATATTCATATAATTTATATTATATATAAATATATATAATATAATATAACATAATATATAAATATATTTAATATATGAACATAATATATACATGTATTCGTGTGTGTGTATTTATATATACATAATAAATATACTGTACACAGTGCACACACACATATATATATTATCTAATATAATTTGGAATATAGCTGGGTATTCATAAGTATGTTTATGCTTTATTTATGGTGCTTTTTGTCATTTTTGGAGCTTGAGAGCAACAATCATCATTCAGTTCCACTGTATTGACAAGAACAGCATGAATATCTGGCCTAACATCTTATGTGTTTCACAGAAGAAAGAAAATACAGGTTTTGCATGACATGATGGCGAGTAAGTGATTGCACTATTTTCTTTTTTTGTGCAAACTATTCTTTAAAGCTTAATCTAAACTAATACATGCAGTTATAGACAAACAAAAAATGTTGCCAAGTAAGGATTAAAGTATAATATAATATAATATAATATAATATAATATAATCATAGACATTCCAAAATAAATTGTTGCTGAGTAAGGAATATAATCAGGTAATATAATATAAACATTTTTATTTTTGATATTTTACTATAATATATTTTAAAGTGGATTATTCATTTAAAAAACCAAACCAAGCAAGCCTCAAATAGCATCGTGTAAAGTGCTGTATTGGCAGTTAAGGTGGTGTAAATGTTGGACTTGCTCATCTTGTGGTCAGACTAAGTCTTCGAGCGAGCGGGAGAGCGACTGAGAGAAGGAGAGAGAGAGAGAGAGAGAGGATGGAAAGTGTGCTCCAGGCCAGGACTGAGGGAGCCTCTGGCTCAGTGTGTGTGCTGAGATCTTCCTCTGAACTCTCTCTGTGCTGTCAGATGTGTGTCTCGCCCAGCAGTCTTGATTTACCCCTTCAGTGCCCACTCAAACCTGTCTGAGAAATCCCCACAGAGCGCAGACCTCTCCAAATCACTGCGGTGCCTCAAAAAAAGTAATAAACTCATATTAGCTGTCTGTCTGTGAGGAGCGGATGTTAAACTTGTGTGTCCAGGAAGTTAGTAGTGTACAAATGTTTATGCTTTTTTATTGCGACAGGTTTCAGACTGTCTCCATTTGTTTGCAAAGCTTTTTTAAAGAGGCCATATCCTACACTTTTTTTGTTAAAGACTGCACCAGTTTTTTTTACTGTATTCCACCATGTTTTGAAACTTTATCTTGAAGACTTCTAAATAACCACAAATTTCCATAAATGCTCAGAATGGATTAAAGTGTGTCTGCATAGTTTAGCAAATTTCCCATTATGACTTCTTTAAAGGCAACATGAAATGAAAATTGACCATAAAATGTACTATATCCTCATTTTATTTTGCACAGTTTTCATATTTCAATTAAAACAATGTTTCATAATCTTTCGTAACGTTCCAGTCAAAATTTGTTTTATGTTGAATTTAACTAATGATCATTACTATTTTTATATATTCTATTATATGTTGTTATATATTTTTATTTAAAATATATATATTTTTTGTTTAATATTCAGTTATCTTGGAAAATTTAAATAGTTTGAGTAATTTAGTCTGACTGCTGCAGTTTTTTTAGCATCAGCTGATATTTATATAATTTTGCAATTTTTTTATGTTTATATATTTCTTGAATTCATCAATCTTAGAAAATTTAAGTAGTTTGAGTAATTTAGTCTGACTGTCAGATTCATTTTGCATCAGCTGATTTTGGTATCATTTTGTAATTTTTTTGTTTAATTACATTATTCTTGAATTCATTAATCTCAGAAAATTGAGTAATTTAGTGTGACTGCCACAATTTCTTTTTTCGCATCTGCTGAATTTCGAGTATAAAGCCCGCAGACATGCAGCAGAGAGATGCGTCACGAGCAAATGGTGAAGGGTTAAAAGAAATCAGTGGGGGACGGAGCTGTGTGTCAATATTTGGACAGTTACTGTGTAGCGCAGCAGATGAACGCAGCATCTGCTGTGTGCGGGAGGGTTTCTGGATGAGTGTGAACGGCGAGGGGGGTGGGTTATTGTGAAGGCTGGCACACAGTATGAGCCCAGACACATTCCACAGGAAGTCCTGCGATTCCGCTGGCGTGCGCTCCCGCTATTCATCATAAATATTTAAGCAATATCATACCCCAACCATGCCCCAGTCATTTTGCCAAGCGAGGGGAAAACATTTAGCTTTCTCTTTCTCCCGCTCTCTGATGCCTTGTAAATTATTTTTCATGCTGCAAATGTCTGTGTATTTATTTTTCCATGAGCTGCATCATTAGATATAACAAGAATAATCTTAAAAATCTCACTTCAGCAATGTATAATCTGACGCTTCACTTCAAAGCCAGACTGTTTACCATATCAAGGTGATGCTGTCAGAGAGTATCTCTATGCTTGTTTACTATTAAATTGGCAAAATTGTCAGGAATGGAAACAGAACATTTTTGTTAAGTTGTGATGCTCATTAAAATGGATCTTCTCTCTCCCCCATGGCCTTGTGCTCGCGCTAATGTTCTGCCGAGACCGTTTCCAGACACTTGCAGCATTTTGTATTCCTCCGTCTCGGTTTAACCCTTGCGCGTGCATATATTGTCCTTCCCTGTGATGTGAATCCGTTAATGAGTTCTCTGACAAATACAGTAATGGCCTTTCACTTCCGCATTTGGTGCGGGGAAAGAGGCTGTCTGTTGGAATTATGTCCCGCTCCGTTGAAGGAAAATGGCTCGTATCCTCAAAGGTACAGAAGTGGTGACGGCGGCGCAAACGCTTTGCTGTGTGAGAGCTCTGAAGATGTCTTTGTGGGAATTCCTTATTAAGACTTTAAACGGGACATATCGTGGAAAACAGAATTTTCCTTGCTCGTTTGAAATGGAGTTTGATGTATTATTCCGACATACTGTACTCCCTCCCTAGCGCACCTAGAACGTTTATTGATTTAAAGGATCTTCCACATAACTCCCGTCTGGGTTTCAAAATACTTTGACCTCCACGTTATGTTTTAAAAAAAGTTACACAGAAAACAGTGAAAATGCTGAACCGAAATTGCAAACAAAACAGGAGCCAGATTCACAAAACATCCTTAAAGGAATAGTTCATCCAAAAATGAAAATGTACTCTCCGTTAGGCCATCCAAGATGTAGATGACTTTGTTTCTGCATCAGAACAGATTTGGAGAAATTTAGCATTACATCACTTGCTCACCAATGGATCCTCTGCAGTGAATGGGTGCCGTCAGAACGAGAGTCCAAACAGCTGATAATAAATAACCTTACAATAAGTAATCCACAATAAGTAATCCACACGATTCCAGTCCATCTAATAACATCTGTTTTGGATTGTTTTCACTTATAAACATTGCTTGAGTCGTCGCCGATAGCCCTGTTGGCAGCGCGTCGACATATAGCACCATTGTGCTACGGGCGTCCTGAGTACGAATCCCAACTCGCGGACCTTTCCCGATCCCGCCCCCTCTTTTTCTCCCACTTTGCTTCCTGTCAGCTCTGATCTGTCCTATCATAATAAAAGCGAAAATGCCTAAAAATAAATCTTTAAAATAAACATTGCTTGATCTGTGCATATTTCTCTCCTGATTCAGACTAGACTACTTTTTAATTGAAGGAAGCAATTTTGGTTTAAATGGTTTGAAGTTAAAAACAGCTTAATGGATTAGTTTTTTTTACAAACAGCCTTTCGTTTCACACAATGTTAATTGATGGACAGGAGTCGTGCAGAATTACTTGTGGATTATTGTTTTTATCAGCTGGATGGACTCATTCTGACGGCACCCATTCACTGCAGAGGATCCATTGGTGAGCAAGTGACATGAGCCTTCAAAATCTCATCTACGTCTTGGATGGTCTGAGGGTGTATTTTCAGCAAATGTTCATTTTTGGCTGATTTAAGAATAAAATTCTTCTTAAGTGAAATATTCTTCTTATTTTAGAGTAGAATGAGTTTGAATTCTGTATATATATATAATCACTTTTTGCCCTGGCAAAAATAGCTGAAATGGTGGTTGCGAAAAACAAAATGTACAGCTGTTGTTGGTGTAAAAAAACCTTTTCTAAGTGAGCTTGAGGGAGAAAAATACACAAAAAGTACAAAAGTGTAGAATATGTCTCCTTTGACATTCTCAGATGTTGCATTTCAGACGGTGTCTTTTTTTGCTGAAAAAGCCAAAAGCGTTCCCACACACATGAATGCTCTTAGCAGGTATTGAGAAGCCCACAGCGGGTCCGAGACGTCTGTTCTCTGTAGGCCGCGGCTGAAGAGGCTTAGCTGCATTTTTGTTCTCTGGCTCTGGGCAGCATCTGAACAGCTTCCCTGTATCTCTCTCCAGCAGTCAGAGAGCACATAGAGACGCCACCAGTGATGAATGGGGCACCTTGTCAGTTAAAATGAAAATTCTTAGCTGGTTGATAGCTTCATATTAATGCCTGTTTTATGGATTGGAGCAAGTTGTCTGTACAAGATGAATGTGGGTGATGAGAGGAGAGATACAAAATAAAACGGCTCCTGTACCTTCATCAGGAGCATGGGCCTTTGGGTGTGGCTTGTGACACGGGACAGCGACACACGCTCTTTCCTGTCTGTGTAGAGCCTAACAGGAAGTAAAACCCCATTAATGTTCTCCATAGTGGTATTGATTTTTAGCGGGAGCCTTTAAAGACAGACGCACTTTGAGCTCAGAGGTTGTTAAATTATTGTGTGTGCATCTATATAAACCACAAGTCAGTGCGATTTCAATGTTTAATAGCCAAATTTCCAGCAAAGAACTACGGTATCCGCATTCCAGAGAAAACAGTGTTACCGTGGAAACAGAAATTTCTGCTAAAGAACCCAGCAGTGACTGTCCAATCCCATAAAGCATTGCGAATAATGTAACTGACTTTTATTTTATGCTTATTTATCCCTCATAGCTCTTTATTTTATATGGATCCAAGACAAGGTATCACATTTAGGTGTCTGCATCAAATAAAATTGACAAAAGTGATTTTATAAACATTGAAATCATTGTAAATGCACGTTAAGTGTTTACCGTTTCAAATAACTTTTGTGAAAATATGGGTGGAATAATGTTCTGTTGTCATTCAGCGTGACATATATTTATGTAAAAATGAAACAACATAGTTATTCTGACCTGTATTAGAAAAGAATGTGAAAGAAATATGAAATGAGATTGGTGAAGACTTTTTAAATAATTGTAAATAAATTATAAATAATTTTTATTAATTACATTTTTAAGGGTGACAGTAAAGACATTTCTGAAGGATCATGTGACAAAAAAATTAGCTTTGTCATCACAGGAATACATTATATTTTAGAACATATTAAACTAGAAAACAGTTAATAATAATAATTATTATTATTTATTTATTTATATTATTATTATTATTATTATTTATTTATTTATTTTTTTTTACAAATTTTTGTTTATTTTTTAAATTACATTTTTTTTCTGTATTTTGATCAAGCAAATACAGCCTACATTTTATATAACCATTATCTTTTTTCAGATTACGTTTTTTTAATGCTTTATAGGATGAGTAGATTATTCCCTCATAAAAATTTAAGTTTACAGTTTTGTATCTTTATTTCTTGTTTTCATATACTGTACTTTTTGCTTCGAATCAAAGTTTATAATGTTGTGATTCATCTCGGAGCAGATTTTATCTGTGGCTTTGAACTCTTTATTGAAGATTTTTTCAGAATCCCAATGGAGAAAATGAATGGAAAAAAACACTTCCTGGAACATCCTGGAAAATAGAGCCGGTCGCGGTTGCACTGTACAGGCAGGGGACGTTTCCTGACCGTCATTTAATGCAGCATTGTGTGGCAGAGTGCAAGTCCTATTACATGCGGCCATTTCATCAGCGTCTATTGCTGTTAGAAGTCCATCTCCCTCCTTTTCTGGCACACTCACTCTCTCTTTTTTGTGCTCTTTCTGGGTGCTTCTCTCTATTTCTCTGGTCTGGCTGCGGCTGAAAGCGTTAAGTGTTGTTCTCTCTGAGGTCTGTCCCTGACTGGCTCGCGCTCAAAGCTTTAGCGATCTGTTCAGACACATTCAGTTCACACAAGCTCAGTGTGCTGTCAAAGCAATGATATTGATTCAGGAAAAAAGAGAAAAATTTCCTCCCTCTAATTTTAATGTTTACATCTCGTTTTAATCCTCATGTCTCGTTTGAAATGAAATACATCCATCCATCCATCCCTCCTCTCCCCAAACAAATCAGTAATTACGTGGCCGTGACATGAAATGGACCTGCAGTGAGCAGACACATGAAAGAGGGGATGGAACGCGAGCCGAGGGCTTGGGCACGACTGCAGAGAGAGGTCTTTGAGAGAAAAATGTAGAGAGGGAGGGCTGAGAGCAGAGGGCACGAGAATAGAGACAGAGAGAGGATTGCAAGCCTTGGCTGGTTGCTAGTGGCCATGAGCTGTTGCGTTTCAGCATGACAGCACAGGAAGCTTTACGTTCAGCTCAAGTGTTTGAGGTAAACATTGCTCAGGTTTCGCTCTCGTCTGGTCTGGCCCTATGTTTTTAGACCTGAATTTTTCTATTACAGACAGTATGCATAAAAGTAAAAAAAAAAAAAAAACTATCATATTATTTATTTACTTTTTCTGTTTTTCACTGGTTTCTCGCCATGAATATATTCGTGGTAGTTGGAATGCCACTAAATTATAAATGATCGATCAGTCGTGTATTACAGTATTAGGGATGTAACAGTATGAAAATTTCTTATCACGATTATAGTGACCAAAATTATCACGGTTATCAGTATTATCACAGTATTGTTAAAATGTGCTGGAGATGTTAAAAAAGTACCAACACATAAATCACTTCACCAAGTTTTATATTTAATAATCAACAAACAACAAATAAAATGTCTTTTTGTTTGCATAATCACTAAAACAATAACATTACCAATGATTTTCGGATTTTAAATGACAACTTGACTGACAACAGTTTAATAGCATGTTAAAATATATAATGTAAATGTTCAAATAAAGCTTTGAAAAAAGTTTAATAAAAGGTAAACTTCACATTTCAGCCTTTGAATAAAGAAAAGATATAAGTCAAAATGATAATTGATTAATAAATGATTATCTATATATGATTTATCTGCTCCATAAATAATTCTAGATAACTTATCTGAATTACATGGAGCGAAGATGAAAACAAAATGCCATCGAATCGTTTCTGAAGACAGTCAGAACCTTCAGAGGTACATTCATATAATTAATTAATTAATATATTCATTTGTATAATTCCCTTAGCACTCTTTTAAAACCTCCCAGCTTTAGACCTGAATTCAGACTGTTACTTAAAACTGTGCTTTATGCTGGACAGTGTTTATTTATCGCGAGTTGTTCAAATTGCGGTAATCTAATACGGTTTTAATAATAATTAAAAGATGAAACGGTAATACTAACCGTGGGGAATTTTATCATGATTTATCATCAAACCGGTAATAGTTACATCCCTATACATTATGTATAGTATGAGTTAGGGCTGCACAATTAATCGAAATTAAATCGCAATTGCGATAAATCGTGATTAGGCAGAAGCTGCGATTGTAATGCGTATCTTTCAGTGAAGAACGGTTCTGTGATCAGCAGTAAATCTCCATCCGAAGGCCAGAAGGCGCTTTCGCGCGGAAACTCCAAATACGCCCCGCAGAAGAAACCCAGGAAATCCCTATAGCGGTTGCTGAATAAACAGAAGATTTAACTGCTTTGATTAATTCAACATGACTAATAAACACACGACTACAACAATATGTGGTTTATCTGAGTTCGTCTTATTATAATTTTTATTATAATAAAGTATATAATAATGCAATGCTAATCGACATAGTCTTTATCACTGCTTAGAATACTATGAATTTGCGTAGCTTGTCAGTGAACTACGGCTCTGTGTAGTAAATGCTGCTCCATCTTGAAAGCACATGCTGGAGATTTACTACTGATCACAGAACTGGCTTTACTGACAAGATGCGCATGACAATCGCATTCGATTAATCGTGCAGCCCTACTATGAGTACAAAAAATATTTATTATTATTATTATTACTTGGGATGCAAAATAAATTGGTCAGCATAGTTATCTATTAGTAATCCTGAAGTATTATAAAAAATTTACAGAATTGTTATATTACCAGAGAAGATAATACAAGAATGTTTTTATTTCATGTATTTGAGTATAGACTTTTTCTATGCCATGTTTTATGTTTTAAACAAGTTAACAGTAGTCAACCAATGTTTTTTCTTTTAAATAGTTTTTTTTTTCTGATGCAAATGCTGATATTGAGAGCAGCGAGTATGGCAAATAAAATGTACACAAAATTATAGCTGTTTTTTTAATGCAGTATCTGTCAAAATCTATAAAATTATTTCAAATAAGAATTTTGAATTTTACATTTTGTTTTGGTAATTTTTTTGGCATTCCCACCATTTCGTCAAAAGTAGTTAATTTGCCTTTATCGGTAGACTCCCTAACGTTTGCTGTTGATTTGCACCAACATTAATACTATATTATTTATTTATGAATTTAGTTTATTACTAATGAACCTTTTTTACACTTTAACATTACTGTTATGATATTGGTATGTTTAGGTCAAAATAGCAGATAATAACATATTTTACCATGATTCAGTGCTTTTTCTATGGCAGGTTTCAAAAGGACTAAACAGTTTTTTGTATTTTGTACTCCATTTTAAAGTGTTTTGATGTTTTATTTCACTTTAAGTATGCACTTTCACTCAGTGTTAAAGGAGTCATATGATGCTGCTAAAAAGAACATTCTTTTGTGTATTTGGTGTAATGAAATGTGTTTATGCGGTTTAAATTTAAAAAAACACATTATTTTCCACATACTGTACATTATTGTTTCTCCTCTATGCCCCGCCTTTTTGAAACACGTCGATTTTTACAAAGCTCATCGGTCTGAAAAAGCGAGGTGTGCTGTGATTGGCCAGCTATCCAGTGCGTTGTGATTGGCCGAATACCTCAAGCGTGAGATGGAAATGTTACACCCCTCACATATGATGCCGTGTCCCGGCCGGAGCGACGAGACAAAAACATTAAAACCCACTGCAAACGAGGCATTTGTTGCATCCAGTGGGGACATAATTACTGATTATAATGACTTTTACTGTCTTTTTACGCGTTGCGTTGCATTGCATCGCGCAACGTAAACATAAAACTCTGTCTGCATTTGTGATCAGAGAAATGACAAACAACAAGTGCTACTCTACACTGCCCAAAACTCGCGTTTGAATCATCAGTGGCAAATCCTTTAAATGAAAACATACTTA
>NW_015542408.1:3772010-3787078 GCF_001515605.1 Sinocyclocheilus anshuiensis | reverse complement strand
TTTGCGTGAACATTTGGGCGGCGTTATGCAAATCTTCCCACATCGTGACGTAGACATGTGGGGGCTTGTTAGAACGAGCCGTTTTAGGTAGGTGTGGCTGACTCTGAACTTTTATAAAGAATATCTCTTTGGATTTGAGACTTTAGTCTTTGCAACTTTACAGATCTTCTTTATGCACCAAGAGCTTGTAACACTCCAAAGAGAAAGGAAAAATTGAAATTGCATCATATGACCCCTTTAATGATCTTTTTGTTCAAAACAGTTGGATGAAATGGTATATATTTATAATACTGGCCATTGTTCACATGTTGGATATCAGTTGTCGGCTATAGTAGATACAATTATTGGTACAATCGGTTCTAATTATTACACACTACTTCTAAAATTGAGGTTATGAAACTACAATGATTTTAAGTGATCTTGACATTATTCTCTGCTCTTGTATTATATACTTCTCTCACATAGAAACAGAATAAGTTTTGGTTGACCAAAGGCCTGGAGGTTTGGAGCAGTTCTCTGAGGGCTTGCTAAGGATGCTTGCGCTGACTGAAAAGTGACGCCAAAGGGTTTTTAGGCCTTTGTGGAGTCTAATTATTGTTCTATAGAGCTGATTTTTAACCACACTACCACTTTATGATATATGACAGGCAATAGACATATAATAGACAGGCAGCCTAGAATTTGTTTTCAGCAAGGGAGCAAATCTCCCCTGTGGAAACTGTGGGATGTCTGTAGAATCTTGAGCACAGAATCTCATGTTAAAACAGGCATTCTGGTCTCTAACAGTAAGTGTGTGGAAACCCACGAGTGATTTCAACTGATGATGTCACTTCCTGCTAACCTTTTGCGTAACTGCAGTCTCATTGTCATCGATAAATGCGCCTTAACTCGTTCCCCACTTGATACACATGTGATATCGCCACTGTAATCTGTTCTGCTCATCAGCAACAGAATGGATTGATCCAATCAAAGCAGTTCATCGGTGATGTCACACGATCGATCGCTGTTTTCACCCGCTGAGTCTCATCTCAGCTCGTTCTGTCTCTGGACTGCCTTTTCTGTCTGTCTGTCATCTACTTCATGCTCACTGCTTTATGTCGTCTGTCTTCCTCTAGATCCCTCCTTCTTCTTCAGACCACTCTGACCTCTCATCTTCCCGCAGCCGATCCATTTGTATTTATTATTTTAGCATAGGATGGACGTCTCATTGAAATATGGTATCTGCAGGTCTTTCATGTTGCCCTGGCCCGTGCTTTATCTAAGTAATGTGCGTCGTGTCTTTTGCTTTCTCTGCTTTTCTTTCATGCTGCATTAGACTGAACAAGGACAGCCAATGAAAAAACACATCCAGTATTCCTGCATGCTTACATTTCTCTTTTAACATGCACTAATTCAGACATGGTTTTAATAGAAAATGCAACAAGAAGGAAACGTTTACCAATATTAATAGATGTTATACAAAGAGTGAAAAATTGAAGGGGGTCTGAATACTTTCCGTACCCACTGTACATCTATATTGTTTTTTTTTCATGTTTTAAAAAACAAATCAACACTAAATGACCCGATGACATTTAGCCTATTAAAAATAATATTCTTTTTTATTTTGGGTCCATCAAATTTTGAATTACAAAGTTGTACGAATGTTTGTACAAAGTTGTGAGTGTGCGATTTGGCTCAGTGTGAAAGATATTTTTGTTTAAAAAAGTAGATTTTATAGATTTTATATTGGCTGTTTTCATTTTGACTAACAGTAATCAGCCATTATTATAATAATTACTAATTATCGATCAAAAATAACTTGGTCAGTGTTTTCATTTTGGCTATTAATAATTGTCCATTATAATAATAATTATTGGCTATTGATCAAAATTAATTTTTGGTGCAAAATTATTTTTTGCTCATCATTTTCATTTTGGCTATCAATAATTGGCCATTATTATAATAATTATCAGTTATCGATCGAAATTAATTTTTGGTGCAAAATTTAATTTTGGTCATTGTTTTCATTTTGTCTATCAGTAATGCACCAAAAATTAATTTTGATCAATAGATGCTAACTACTATAATAATGGTTTTATTATAGTAGTTAGCATCTATTGATCAAAATTTATTTTTGGTGCATTGCTATATATGTGTGTGTGTGTATATATATATATATATATATAGTGGGTACGGAAAGTATTCAGACCCCCTTAAATTTTTCACTCTTTGTTATATTGCAGCCATTTGCTAAAATCATTTAAGTTAATTTTTTTTCCTCATTAATGTACACACAGCACCCCATATTGACAGAAAAACACAGAATCGTTGACATTTTTGCAGATTTATTAAAAAAGAAAAACTGAAATATAACATTCAACCCCTTCTTTTTCATCAGTATTATTTGTGATTTGAATTTTGTGAACGGGAGTTTCTCTTTAGTTATGTTATAAGCCGGGCTTCGGATGCTTTCACTTTCGAATTTGCGGTCTTGGTGTCACGTTTTACAAGAAAAGATAATGGTCTCATTTGCTTACATACTGTACATCTATACATATTTCACTTTTTATACCAGCATGTTCACCTTTGGTTTAAGAAGCCGTCTTTTACTTTACTTCAGCATGAAAACCATCCATCGTTTCCTCAATATTCACTTAATTTTTAATGCGCGCACCTTCGCGCTCCTGCTGACGCGGCGAGTATAAACCACGCGCTACACTCTATAAGCGCTGCGCATTTCAAACGAGTAGCGCGGTTTCATTATGCTTTCAGTTTCGTTTGCCTTTTGATGTTTCTCATATGCAACAGAAATGCAGCGCTTATGAGTTATATATATATATATATATATATATATATATATATATATATATGTATATATATAAAATTACACATACAATTTATTTTATTTATATATTTTTTAATTTTATGTCATATACAGTATGCCTGTTTTTGGATAATCCAGTGAATTTTCTTTAGGCTATATAAAATAAACTGCATTGTCCAAAAATTGGCAGTTATTATAACAATTATAATAATGGGATACTTTATATGGGATTTAATATGGGATACCATTAACATTATATAAAATAACTCATATTTTGATGTGAGATTTTGGCCAAATCATTTTGAACAAAAAACAAAAAACCACAAACAACAACAACAGCAAAAAGCCTACTTTTGTTTGAATTCTTCCATAGAAGTAGAGTATACTGTAGGCTATGATCAGGAAACAATAAATCCTGAAATGATCTGCTTCCGATATCGGCCTAGATATGATACCGGTAATAGTCTGAAAGAACTTCAGTAATGATTGATACTGATAATGATGCATCCCTAATAAAACAACTACTGTAAGTGGCAGAATGTAGACACAAAGTATATCGCATCCACCTCTTTTCTTTCTCTCCTTCTTATGAAGGATCTGGCACAGTTTCTTCCCACTGTCCTCAGACCCATGTGATCCGGAGCGGAGGGGAAGCTGTCAGCATTGTCTGATGCTTGTCAGAGACAGAGGCCGAGCGATGGATGCTCTCCTCTCATCCATCTGGCCTGCTGTATGTATATAGGTCAAAGACAATGGAGCATAGAGAGAGAGAACTCGACCACTGATAAAGTGTGGCAGAAAATTAAATGTTAGTGTATTGTGGTATCATAGAAAATGACAAATGACGTGTGGTATTGGTCCTAAGACGATAGCGACGCCTGCTTCCCGGCCACATTAATTCCAGCAGGCAGGTCCAGGATGCGGCTGGTGTTCTGCTCGGTGTGACCTGCGCTGGAGGTTCTGTAATAGACCGAGCGACTGCAGAGAAAAGCCAGTGGAGTTAGAAGATAAAGCAGCAAACTTTAAGAGGAGAGAGCAGATAAAATTCCTATTTATTTACATTTAAATAACTGTTTCTTTCAGCACCACTCTTGGGCTTTAGAGTTTAATCTGCACGTTTTTCTTCTTTTTTTCCCCCTCACTTGTTGTATTTATTTTCAAGAATACATGACACTTAGTAAGGAATGACGTTAGTCTGGTGAAGCTGGGGGTAGCTGGTGCTCATTGCAGGTAATTCTGGCCAAGAACAGCCACTTAGACAGGAGGCAGCCGTCTGACCGACATGTAGAGTCTAGCCGCAGTATGCCTGGGTGGTATGACTGTACATACAGTTTGACGGTAAAAATATGTCAGTGGGAAAACCTTAAACTTTTTTAACTTTGCATGGCTTTCTATACATCTCTTGTGTGAGATGCAAGTGCAGCAGTCATATTTGTCCGTCTAAAAAATGCGCTGAATATGCGTTCTGTGTGAATGGCTTGGTTTCGGTTTTAACCTAATTAAGATCTTCTTCGCATTGAGCTACTATATTTCTCTAATATTTTGAATGCATAACGCAGCAGCGGCACATCTCATGGGCTAGACTAACAAAATATTAAAATGCAACAACGTCACTTACATCATCACCGCATCTCGTGCGCCACTGATAAGGCTCCCGGATGCACACATAACATTCGATTGCACCGTTTTTGCATTCAAATGCATTTTTTTTGTTTGTTTTAAATTCGACTAATATTCATTCTTTATTCGCAATCTCCTCATCACAGGCAGGCACACCACTCATTTCAGCATGTGTTCGTGGGCTGTCTGCATCACTCATAGCACGTGCTTATATCGTGTGCTATATCGAACATTTTTTCTGTCGTTATCGATGAAGGTGTACCGTCGATAAATACCGATACCATTTTATCGCCCAGGCCTAGGGAAGTGATTCTGCTATACTGTATCTGTGGTGAGACTTTAAAACTCTCAAACCAAGCAGAAAACTGTATTCTGCTCTGCAAACTGTCGCAGATGGGTGATTTTAGTGTAGACCGCATTGATCAGAGCCGGGAGTGGTTTAGTTTTGCAACTGGAGGTTGTTGAAGGTTCCCACATGCATACATATCGCTTAGTTTTTTGCCTGGAATGTCGTATTCAATCACATTCATAAAACTTTACTTTACATGTTTGTATCTGTTTTTTTTGTGATGTGAAATGTTATATAAGACTGTTTTTTCCACTGAAGCCAGTGACTTTTCATTCATTTATAATAAATAATCTTATCTTTTGTCACCCGTTTAAAAAAAACTCAAATATTTAAAATAAAGAAAATAAATCTTTCATATGTTAATTATATTATATTATATTATATTATATTATATTATATTATATTATATTATGTTAATATGATATTCATATGAAATTATTATTTAATAAAATATAATATCATGTCTGCCATAGTTTTTTTAACTATATTTCACAACTACCTTTATATATATGTTTGTATGTGCATGTGTGTGTGTGTATATATAGATAGATAGATAGATAGATAGATAGATAGATAGATTATTGTAATAATTAACATAAAACATGATATTTAAATTTTTTTTTTAATTTATTATAAAAATGATTACAAAAATGTTAAAAATAAAATAAAAAGTTGATTTTAGAGTAAATATAACTAGGCTTATATTGTAATTTTTTTCACACACTGCTAACTGTCTTAAACATACGTTTTCAAATATGTAAGATTCATTGGCATGAACTTTAGACATTTTAGCAAATCCAGTGATGAGTTTCTCATCAGAAGCACTTATTGTACATAACCTGTGCATCATTGTGCAAAGACAGCCAATCAGATTGGAGCTTGCTGTTTTTCGAGAAAGCTCTTTTCAGTTTTCGGTACTATATCCATCAAATGGTCGGTTAACAGTTTGTAGGTGCATCGTCTGTAGGGGAAAATAAGCTGTGCTATTATCTCACTTCATGAAAAAGGTTTGATGATAATGGAAACATCTCTGTAGTTCACTGCAGGAGAGCAGCACAAGTACGTGTCAGTTGGTACGCTGGGTTTGGTGAAGGTTCCTGGCATCTCAGAAATCAGCACAGTAAAAGCAGCAGGTTTATCAATTTGAGCTGGCCAACTGCACAGCTAAATGTATGTGAAAGTTAACAAATCCCTGAGGTAAATTGAGCCAGATTTCAGCTGTCTGTGTGAGACTACTGAGGTGCGACATGCTGGATTGAACCTAATGCCTGAGGCTAGTGCAATCAAACCGACAGTTGAAGACTCTCCAGTTCCCAGCTGGGGAGAATCTCAACCACACGGCAAATGACTCACCTCAGAGCTGTGGGAGGAAGACGCGGTGACATTGTTTTTATCGACTATTAAAGCTCTCTGCCAGTGATATCATTTATAGGCTATATTCTTGCTTGCTAGAATTAAGGCCATGGCAGCATCCCAGTTCACATGCTATCAGTAGTATGTAGTATGCGGGATTAGTACATACCAAATCATAGTTTAGTATGCCAGAGGTGACTGGAAGCTGCATATGTGTTTTTTTTCTTCTAATATTGCAAAGTACTGAAAATATTGACAGTTACAGAAATGTAAATGTTTGTCACGTTGTCTTTCTTTTTGCTTTAGTAGAAAAATGCTTTAGTAGTTATCCATTTTAAGTTACTGTATCGATCCTAATGCTTTCATGTAAATGCGACAGAAAAAAAGTCAGTTTAAACCAGCCTAAAGTAGTTAGTCTCCCAGGCTGGCCAAACTGGTTATTTTGACCTATTTTGTTAGTTTTAGACGGTTTTAGGGCAATTTTTAGCCGGATCAGGGGAGAAAATCAGCTGTGTGACCAGTTAAACCAGGAGAACACCAGCTTAATCAGATTGGTGGACCAACTTAACCAGCTTAAATAAACCATCAAAATATCTTAGGCTGGTTTAAACTGACTTTTTTCACCAGCCATATCAATTTTTTGATTATTCTACTGAATTTTACTATGAATTAATGAAGTGTATCATTTGAAATCATAGAAGTATGCTAATTGAGAGATGCAATTTACTTTTTAGTGCCCTGTTTGCTTCATATGTTGTAGTTTTTTTTTAACAAGGATTAACTAGATTAGTCTAAGATGATTTTTCAGCATTGTGCGTCATCAGATTATGCATTCATCAAGTGGGAGATGAGTGTTTTCCAACCAGGGGTACGTGGTTCCAGATGATACTTGAAAAGATTTTGATTTTGCTTTGCTAAACCTATAGAAAAAAAGCTTAAGATAAAATATAGGCCTATTAGGCCTGTCAAAAAGTAAAAAAAAAAAAAAATCACAATTACTTGTTTTGTAGAGAATGTCTTCACATTCGGTTCTTTTAAAGGAATCTAGTATAATGTGAGGAGCAAATTTGGGGTTTGGTGTGGATGAAGAGGTTTTAGAGCCTTCCTTATTGGGCTGCAGGGGCACATATGACAAAAAATGGTTGGGAAACACTTAGGGCTGGGCAATATAGCTAAAAAATGTATCAACGATATAATGTTTCATATAGTTTGGTATCGAGACGCAGTGAAAAGGAATAAACCTCCACAAATTCACAACGTGTTTTCTAAAAGTTTAAACCGCTTTAATTTTGCAGGGCTTCATCTCTTGTGTGAGACGCGAGTGCAACAGTCATATTTGTCCGTCTAAAAATGCGCTGAATATGCATCTGTGTGAATGGCTTGGTTTAGCCCACGAGACCGGTTTTCACCTAATCAAGATCTTCTCTGCATTGAGCTTCTATATTTCTCTAATATTTTGAATGCATAACACAGCAGCCTGTGACGCTCCCTGATGCACACCTAACATTCAAATGCAAATGTTTATTTTAAATTCGACTAATATTCATTTTTTTATTCACAATCTCCTCATCACAGGCAGGCACAGCACTCACAGTGATTCACACATCTCTCTCGCTCGCTCAGTTTGTCTGTAATGCGTGTCTGAAGGAGTAACGTGTGTCCTCCCCTGTGGTTGACTTGTGTGGTGATGCATTTGTTAGGGACGTGAAACGGCAGCAATGACAAGCAGATTTCCTCTCCGCGCGTCTCTGCCAAGCGCGGGCCTGCGTGTTCCTTCCTGAGTGACTGTGTAAAGTATTGACATCAGCTGAATAAATAAACATAAGCTGGGACTTCACTCCCGGCCGCTCAGATGGACAGAGAAACAGACGTGCCGCTCTACGGTAACAGCCCCCTCCCCGCCTTTCTCGCCGTAACGGCGCATTTACAGACAGCACAAACAAGGGCTCTCTAATCCCCGACCTCAGCGCAGGATATTTATCTTGGCCTCTAAATAAATTGATTAGAAAGCAGGAGTGAGGAGACTCGTCCATCAGGCGGATGTTTCAGGGGGAACTGCATTAGGGTGCCGGCTAGAGGACATCGCTCTGACCGACCCTCCCCCTCCTTCCCGATATCCGTTCCTCCTCCGCCATCACGCTGATCTCCTCTCCCGGCGGCAACTGTGACATAGCTCCAGTGTTTCTCCGGACACCTGCCTGCCTCCTTTTTGCATATGTACACAATATACTTAATGGGTCACCAGCTCCGGCAGAAAGAGCTAATTTTCCGAGGGGGGGGCGGCGGTGGAAAACAGGTTTTCGGAGGCCTCGAGTTAGCTGGTCTCTTTTCAGATAATTCAGAGACAAAAGGATCTGATTTCTGCCCGCATTCTCCACCAAGTAGGCAGCGCGCATTTCCATTTTTTATTTCCACACAGACGCTCCTCTCATCTCTCGTGAAACGTTTCAACCCTCTTGGGAGTTTGTAGCTCGTTGCCAGAGTTTGAAAAAGTGACCCTTTTTTAGTGTTTATCAACTAGCTAGCCTCTATTTTTGTGGCTTATATTTAGCGCCAATGTATTTTTCAGCTTTGTCTGCATAATCACTCTGGAAACGTTCCCGTAACGAAATGCTTCCCATATGTTTCTGTGATTTCACTTTTTTTTTTTCCTCTCAGAATTTGATCTCTAAGCACAATTATTTCCATTTAGCTTAGTTTATTTTAGGTAAATACCTCTAGACTACTTGAGCTTGTAGTAATGTCTTAAAGTTGCTGGTTGACAATTCATTCAGACTAAAGGAATTCAATAGCTCTGTTTAGGACACTCTCTCTCTTTCTCTCCTCTCCGGTCTGTTCTGAAACGCAGGGGAAAGGAAAGTATTTATGGTCCGTATTACAAACCTGAAATACAGTGGAACAGTGTTATGAGATTTTCTCTCCAAGCACAAGTCCAGCTTCGTAACGGTTTGAGCATTTGCTTTAGAGTCGTGTATTGAGTAGCAACATTTTTTCCAACCTTCTTTGGTTGGGGTCATTCAGCTGTTTGACATCTTGTACTGTAAGCACACAAGACACCGGTGTTTGTTTTTTTAGGAAAATGTTAAAAGTAACGCAGCAGGTTTAATCGTGTCTGTCCTGCGGTCATTCAGGATCCACTTAGTTAAAGTGACCTAGCGCGCGTGTGGCGGGAAAACCTCACACGATGGCCGACATGTTTCCAAATGTAATTTTCCATTCGAGTCGCATCTCTCGCGCTCTTCCTCGTAAGATTTGATTGGAGCTGAAATCTAATTTATCATAATTCAAACATGATTCAAAGCACATGTTTTTCAGTTGTCTAAGCCATTTGTTTCATTCAAATATTTGCTTTGCTGGAGTTAATCCCACATCCAGTAAATCACATTTCAAAGCTCTGCGGCGTTTCAGATGAACGGCATGATGGATGTAGACTGGACGACACGTGTGTGTGTGTGTGTGTGTGTGTGTGTGTGTGTGTGTTCTCTGATCAGCGCTTTAACCAGGTGTCAAAACGTTTCTAAACAATGGGCTTGTTTATTCTGATTTACGTTACTAGCAAACAATCGTATAGAAATCAAGTGATTTACAGTACGAGACGTGCAAAATATTTAGCAAGAATCGGGAACATGTGGCATTTGAAACGTGCCAGCACATCGATTTTGTACAGTTTTGACAGGCCTGAATTTTTGATTTTCGGTGTCATTTAACGTGTTTGCTAATGCTATTCTCTGAGATTTTGAACGTAAATGTCTGAATTCATCAGATGTCAGATTAGCATGCATATTGTTTAGTTTCGTTTTCCAAGTTTTATTGGCGTAATGATGTTAGCTAAATATTTAGCCTAGCTGTCAGCATTCAACATAGAAAAACCTGTAAGCAGTTTTTAAACGAATCGACTAAATTTTCAGGCTTATGAATGGATATAGTATGTATTGTAGCTATTTGCATAACTACGCAAATAAAATGATGCGTGATGCTCTAAATGTTCCTTTTTCACTCTTTGACGGAGACTAAAAAGCAGTTCTTGGTTTCTTAGATTTTAATTGTTGTTTGTATAAAACTAAAAAATTAAGATTTTTACCCAAGATGAATCATGTCATTTCAGCATGTTCATGGTTTGTCTTGGGTTACCAGGTTTGAAGTCACATTAGTCTAATAATGTTCAAGAAAAATAGGAACTTTTCAGCTTTTGGAAGTTTAAAAGGATTTAAATCGAGAACATATTCAAATTATTTTGAGATGTGCTGCATGTAGTGTATTGTAAAAGTTTAGGCAGTTTGTCATTGGCTTTTAACATGTTTGAATGGAAACTGTCTTAAGTTACTCTTCTCAGGCTAATGTCTGACTGAAGACTGTATTCTCACTCTAAATGCATCAGATATGATGCATTTAGTGTGTTTTAGGTGCGAGTTTAGTCTCTGTCTGAATTTTCAGCCATCTGCATTAGACGTCGCTCTCAGTACTGAGGCAGCCGTGAAAGATGAGCGTTTAAACTGCGACGGCGGAGCGGGATGCTGCTATAGCAGAACAAAGGATTGCGTTTCTCTCTCTCTCTCCGTACTAACAGCATACTGCACACTGCTCCTCTGTGACTCCAGAGCGAAGGCATTCCCGCTCTTTCATGGGAAAGTGTTCGCGGAGGAAGAGAAGAGCTCTTCCACTCCAAATCTCCTTTTGTCTGAGGACCCTTAATTGGGCCTCTCTTTGAAAACCAAGGTGCTAAAAGAGGGACTCGAAATTTATTTTTCCCCATCAATTAAACAAAATGAACAATATGTTCTCAGAGAAAGAAAATCTCCTCGTCTTCTCGTACACCTGAAAAAAAGCTGGTCTTTTTACACGCGCGCACACACACACACACACACACACAGAGGCTGTGGGAATTTTCTCATCTCCCCTAGTGCCGGAGATATTGGTGCCTGTGTAAGAGGGGCCTGTATTTACAAGGCTTAGCGTTGTCAGAGCGGCTGTGGACGGTGGAGATAACCTGACTACTACAAGCTTTGTGTCTGTGCTCAGAGATGGCAGTCAGCTGCCTCTTATTAGGCCAATTTAATTAGACTCATTTCAATATAATTAATTAGTGCAGTGCCACAAGATTTAAAAAGGAAGGTGATTGAAGTCGTGTTTTTTCTCGCCTCTATTTAAAGCATTGTTTCATAATTTAATTTCAGAAATACTTTAATAAGATCTTGGATTTTTAAGCTGTGTCGAAAAGCTGTCGGAATAATTTTTGAAACCATTATAAAGGTTTTGCTCTTGCATTGTTCTTGTAATTGCACTGCGTGCTGGTATAAATGTCACAAGTTTTTCATGTTAAGTATAATGTAGGGTTTTGTTTTTTATTGGAACTTTTTATATACAAAGGCCCATTTTTACAATCCAGTAAAAGAGGTGAGACCAGTATCACGGTTTGGATGGTCATTACTGCTAACTAGATTTGCGGTGGTATTTTATGAGATGACTGTAAAAAAAAAAAAGTTTGTGGGAAGAAACCTTCATTCTTTTGCAGAGCATTTTAGAGTCTTGAAATTAAAATTGGCCCATTTATTTATTGTTTTTTTTTATTGTGTAATATCTCATGGGCACTAAAGAAAAACAGTATTAATTAGTAATATCATAGCACACTTTTCACAGTCCAATCACATTGGTATGACAATTTTATCTATATTCGTAATAATGCCGTGATTGTGAATGCTGTTTGATTATGAGCATTTTCTCTGCAGGAATGTTTTTGGTTTAATACAAGACAAGTTAAACTCTTTTGTTGCATAGATTACCACTGGAAATAATTTAGAAATATTATTTATTCATTTTTATTAATATATTTGTATTTAAAAATGTATATTATTATATAAAAATGTATATAAAATTTATGTTAGCATATAAAAAAATGCTAAAATTACAACTTTGTTGTTATGGTGACAAAGATGAAACTAACTTCTCTTTTTCAAGCTACGCTGCTGTTTTGCTAGACTGTTGTCTAGATTCAAGAGAAATATCCCTCCACAAAAATGGTTTATTTTAGTCAATTTTGTAACACAAAGAATACATACTTTAATAAAACATGCCCTTTACATTTAGTCATGTAACCTCTCAGGACACTGATTCTTCCATCATACTCTAACCATGATTTTTCTTTTATTAAATGAAAGAAAGAGTTGAAATCATATTCTGCTGCAATTTGTATGCATCACATGCTGTCAAATGAGCTAAACTTATATTAAACCCAGATCATTCCGGAAGTCAAGCACATCTTCAGAGGGTAAAGTAGTTTTTTGAAAGCGTTTGTTGTTCCTTTCTAAGCGGGTTCTGGAGCTGGTTGGGTTTTGTTGCGGTATCAGCGCTGTGGTGAGCCCAGTCGGTGATAGCGGCTCTGCGGGAATGACAGCACACACGCTAAAGAAACACGTCCTCTGTCAGCACTGCCAAACAACAAGAGCCCCCTCTCTGTCCTGGACATGTGTGTGTGGATGGGATAAACTCCTTCTGTTTGATGTTTTTTATTTGCAGTACAAGGCCATCCGGCGCTCTGTCAGATATAAATGTTGCTCTTTGATATACACGGGAGCCTAAAAGATGCTGGTATTTGCGACTATAACATTTCTCATCTCAGCACGGCAGCTTTACGTGTGAAATGTACATCTCTAGAACATTTGATATGGAGATAAGTGGAGAAATTTGAGGAGATTTACATATTCCGCTGTTGCTCCTCCACTCTATGTGGTAGGTAAATTTTTAATCAATACAGAGAAAAAAATTAATTTGCTATCCCAGAAAGGAGGAGTAGTACCAGAGGGATGCTTACAGTTTCATTAGTCGTGTTTTGTCAAAACAGCACCAACTGGCAGAACTAGAGAGAGACCGAGTGAGGGAAAATAATAGAAAAAAATACAGGCAACTACAGGAAGTTCATAGTTTGTGAGCAGGAAACCAACAGTGAGCGTGCCAATCAGAGTATCGGGAACACGGTGATGTGAGTCGGCTCACGCTGTGTCTACACGGCAAGCGACCGGCTTGAGGCTGTCTATTCTGAAAGCGTGTAAACTGCACGTCACCACAGATTGTTCACTAACTGGGTTACTGTGTTAGAAGAGTTACTAGAAGTCAACCTGAGATGGGTTTTCCAATGGAAAAAAAAATAGAAAGAGGATCGGAATGGATGATGACTGATGAAATGACAAAGGTATGGTGCTTTAATAAAATTCTAGCACATTTGCAATATCCATTGAACATTTTTCTGCAAAATTTACTCAAAATTCACTAAAATATTTGGAGACCAATTGTGCACTATCCATTGAAAATGTGGCTGTTGGTAGATTTGGTTGCTTCTGTTCATTTGCCAAGTGACATAGTAAATGGCCAAATATCAGTTTATTTATTGGCCCTGTGCTAGTTATAGCTAAAAAATGGTTGAAAAAATCTAATTCAGTAGGTCAGAGACCAGAAACAAACTGCTTTAGTGTAACAGTAGTGAAGAAGGTGCCTTTGACTATCATAAAACAATCTAGTTTTGTCTAGGGATGGTAGTAATAAGTAATTTAACTTTTGATTCTGATTCTATTTAATGATTCTGGTGCCTTAATGATTCAATTAAGGAGTCTTTTCGGTTCAGTGAGTCAGTAAATCAAGAACCACTACAACTGATTCAGTCAGTGAGTGAGTCTTTAACTGATTTAGACTGATAACTCATGAGCTGAAACTGATTTTTGAATCTTTTTGACTGATTTATTATACAGAACCAAAGAAGAGTCATCCGTTCACAGGTCAAAAGTCATATGAATCTATTTATATGGATAGAATGAAAAAAAAATATGAATCAAATATTTGTAAATATAAAATAATAAAAAAATAACTTGTGTATATATATATATATATAATAAAATATATTATTATAAAAGAAATAAAGTAAAAAAATATATTAAAAGAATAGCTTTTTTTTTGTGGTGTTTTATCTGCAGGTAGTTCAACAACAGGCAGGAACAGATGTTCAAGAACTTAAAATGAAAATATTCCAGTTGCTGTATTTAAAAAAAAAAAATTGGTTCTGAATAAGAACCAGTTCTGGTTTCCCAACTCTAGTCTCACTGTACCCGTCCAGTGTAGACATGATGTCAGATTTCTGGAAACGCTGCAGCACCTGCATCATCTCTCATCTCTATCTCACTCTGTTGTGTTCCTGCTTTCAGGCCAAACTCTGCCTGGAGAATTTTAGATGTGAATCGCATCGATATCCTCTCGGAGAGTTTGATTAATTATATAAGGCACCGTTCAGGGACGCCTTCCCGCAACCTGTTTAACTCGGAGGGAAATCGGCAAGCAGACAGATGGAGGGAGTGATGGAGGGGAAGAGAAAGGCGTTCTTGCCAAACCTCTGCTGAGGGGGAAACAATTTAGAGTGTTAGCAACTGCCTGATAACAGGTTAACAATAGTGCGAACTTTCCTTCTCTTCTCTCGGAGCCGTGCGGGACCACAGGGAGGAATCCAGCAGCACCACCTGACAATCACCCACTTTAATGTATTCATATATGGAGGCACGGGAGTGCTCGCGCACCGCTTTACTGAAGTGCTCCATGAGAACGTACGGAGTTTGATTCTGGGGAGTCGAATAAAATGTTAAAAAGAGATGAATAACAAAGTAAAGAGCAAAATGAAAGTTTTCTTAAAAGTCTTTTGGGCTTCTGCAGAGTGTGTTTGCTGAAGAAACGCTCGCTGGCAGTGCATCAAACGGCAGCTTTCTAAATTGACTGCAATGTTTTAATGTGCGCTAACTTTGCGGAGACGGATTCTTGGTTACTGGTAAAACAATTTTTGGCTGTTTTTAAAGAAAACATGAAATTGACGCATTTATTGTTCGTTTTTTAATCTTCTTTTCTGCTGACATAACCAAAGCCGCTGAGGTGTGAAAAATAATATTAAGCTTTATTTTCAACTTTTCTTTT
>NW_015542408.1:3741296-3771936 GCF_001515605.1 Sinocyclocheilus anshuiensis | reverse complement strand
GCCTGTGCAAAAGTCAAAGCCATAATGCTAGGAGTTGTCAGGGTGTTGCTAAGGTGTTCTACATTAAATAAAGTTTTTTTAATGCCATTGATGGTTCCATGAAGAACCTTTAGTATCCATGGAAGCTTTCCATTGCACAAAAGTTATTGTTTTTGTTTTTGTGCTGGTGCTTTGGCTGGCTTAGGCCTGTCATTGATAAATAAATATAACACTAAAACCGCCAGTAGGTGGTGACTATTCACGGTCTTAAAGGGGTCATATGATGCTATTTTAAAGATCATCATTTTGTGTATTTGGTGTAACAGAATATGTTGACATGCTTTAATGTTCAAAAAACACATTATTTTTCAAAAACTGTACATTATTGTAGTTCCTCTATGCCCCACCTCTCTTAATCGCGTCGTTTTCTACAAAGCCCCTCCTTCCGACAAATACAGTCTGCTCTGATTGGCCAGCTGACCCAGTGCATTGTGATTGGCCGAACACCACAAGCACGCGTCGGAAATGTAACACCCCTTTCCATAATCGCGAGCTTCAGCTTTCAACATAAATGTAAAGACAGTAAATAATGTCCTTAGTTGTACCATCAGTTCAAGCCCGAAAGGGGAACAGAGTGACAGACACAGTAATGATGCTCGTATGTATTTGCAGTACACAAGCCGCGATTAAGAAAGCTGACTCCACTGTGATGTGACCCTGTTTCTCTCTCACGCACACACATGACGCGATACTCTACACAGTGCAAAACTCCGCATTTGAACAGTCAATATAGCAAATACTTAAACTATTAAGAAAACATACTTACAGTAACTGATTCAGAATAAGCGCCAGATTGTCATAGCAAAGTCTGAATTTTTTTTTAGAAATAACCTTTGCACAGCCAGCCTTGTAGGCTACTCTCCTAGGTCCACAAAACTGTCGTCCATAAGATATTGTTTGAAAGTGTTTTGATTCTTTATTGTTCGGTCACACTTTACATTAGGGCTTCATTAGTTAACATTAGTTAATTCATTAGTTAACATAAACTGCCAATGAAAAATTCTTCTGAACATTCATTAATCTTAGGTATTCCAATATTTAATAACACGTTGTTAAAATCGAAAGTTGCAACTGTGTTATTTAATGCGCTAACATGAACTAAGACTTAATAACTAATAATTAATAACTTCTGTAGCAAATGTAGCTATTGCTCATTGTGAATGTTAATGCATTAACTAAGGTTAACTAATGAGATCTTCTTGTAAAGGGATACCTATTGGTCTTTATAGTTCTTTTGCACTTTAATCTGTGTAAAACTTTTAACTTTATACATTTTTCTGTATTGCTTTATTGCATTTAAATGTTCAGTTATTTTTGTTATAAGAAAAAAGTTATTAAACCTGTTATACTGTATTATGACAGCACTTTTTTTAAACTAAATATCAATACCGCGATAATACATTAGCGATTAATTGCTAATGATAAAAGCATTAGCAATTAATCGCAACATGAAAATTTGATACTGTTTGAATGAGGCATTTTAGCCCAGTCTGGATCAGCCTTCTCTTTTAGATAGAATAAATCCTTTTGTGGGAGATTTTGAGCTTTGTAACTCTGCAGATCTTATACATGCACAAATAGCTACATAACACACTAAAGAAAAGGAAAAATAAAAATCACATCATATGACCCCTTTAATGAGTAATTCATTGAATCATTCATTCAAATGATTTGTTCAAAATGGCTGATTTGTTTAGAAATGAAGCAAGCATAAGTCTTTATGAATTGATCATTGAATGATTGATTCAAATGATTCATTCAGAAACGGATTCATTCAGGAATGAAACACCGCAGTATTGCTCTGAGATGCACAAATGTTCTGATCCAGCTTTGTTTGAAACTATTTTCATTGGTGAAAAAAAAACAGACAATATTGTGTCTAAATTGTAATACTCATCTTCTTGTTTTTTGAACTGTTGTATAAAAGTCAATATAATTTTTGTGATCGTGCCGATATTCTGGAAAAATTTTAAAAAGGATATTTCATAACTTGAATTACAGGGGCCTTCTTTTTTGCATAAATACTCATAAATGTCAGCTCGCATCTTATTAAAACAACAATTACGATGATATATGTTGCACACCCCTATACCAAAATGGTTCTTTTATGGAAAAAAACTGTAAAAAACCCCTTTTGGCTCCTTTAATTTTAAGAGTGTGTTTTTCATCCAATTAAATGCATAAAATCAAGTCCCGTCCACCATTTTTCACTCAGAAATGCTTCACGTTGTGCAAGTTATGTGCATTCCAAATGTGTGTCATGTTGTCTGTTAGCTGTAACTGATTTCATTTCTACAGAGAGGTCCTCAGACATTCACACACACTTGTACATGTACACACACCCGCCCCGCAATCAGCAGTAGACATGCTACCAGAAGAGCAGTGCTACTCCCTGAAGTACAGGCCAGCTCGCGCAGATGTCCGGCCTGTTTGAGTGGCAGCGAGATGGAGCGTGTCCGACCTCTCCGTCTGGCTCCCAAACCCCGTTCCCCCTCCCCCTCGAATCCCCTGTGCAGCCTCAGCTAATGCTGAAACCGAGGCCCCGGTTCTGGGCTCTCGCCGGGGTCCTGTGGTGGAGCTTCCCTGACAGACTGCAAAGTACCTGCGAGCGGTTTGTTCACTCAAAGAGGCCGACCCTATGATTGCCTTTGAGTAAAGTGAATCTGCCGGGCAGAGTTGGGAATTTAGTACACTACATGTGCACTCCGGTCTCAGAGCCGAGGAAAGAAATAAAGAAGGTGGTGAAGTAGGTTCGAGAGAGTATTTTTCATCTCTACTGTAGGTTTTATAAAGCTAATGTGGCCCTTTGCATATAGCTTTCAGTCAGGTTTTTATTGGATTCTACTTTGTGGGATTCTTCATGGTGAAGAGTGTTCAAAAGCCCTCAGGAGTGGAGACTAGCAACAGGAAAACACTTGTGCTAGACCATCAGCTGATTGGCTGACAGGTCGAAGCATCTCTCGTTCCACTCAGTGAGACTTCAGAGAGAAAGAAGTTTCCTGTGCTTGAAAAAGAGAGAGACGATTCTGTTTCCTGCACAACAGCCTCTCCATTAGAGCATTCATGACCTGATGAGATGATGCTAAACTAAGAAAAAATTTATAATAGAAAGTGCTATTTTTGTTGTGCTTTTGAAATCAAAGAGTTGAAATAAAATACATAGACTCTTTAACCTTAGCAATACAATTTTCCCTACTTACTCAACAAAGGATCTTTGCAAAGTTCACTTGACTTTCATTAATTTGGAACATCCTACAATGTAATTACATATAATATATTATATTATATTATATTATATTATATTATATATTATATTATATTACATTATATTATATATTATATTATAATTCAGTAATATTTATCATACATTTACATAGTATGTTGTTTTGGATGTATTTATTTATGTCTATATTTATACATGAAACCTCTATATTCAATAATAATTTGCAATATTAACTGTTGTGCAACTTAAAGTTGCGTTGTTTCATTCACATCTTGTGTACTTTATACTTTCATATATTGATGTATAGCAAGTATAATTAGCCGGTTATACCAGTTATAATAGAAGTTATTTATATATAAAATAGAAATCAGTGTAATTCAGCAGGTTAGAAAGAGGATGGAAAATTCTCATGTAAATCTAAATTAGGACTCTTTTTGGTGCAAGAAAGCTTGACTAAACAAGTGTACTTAAAGGAAAAGTGTTGAATATGGCCCTTTTAATTAGTGTTTGCCTAAAGTAGAGCGTTTAAACCTTCTGTGTGGTGGTTCATAGCCTGTGTGCCTCTCTCTAAGCCATCTTTACCGTCACTGCCAATTGTGTGTTGTGAGAACAGTGCCAGTACTGAATGAGTTTCTCTTCTTTTCAAGTACGTGAGGCTGGTTCCGCTAGCTGGGTCGGTTCTTGTTCTCGCTGTTGTTGCTGTTGTTATTGGAAGACTGTTCTCTAGCTTGATGTTGGGTCGCTGCCGACCCGTCCTTGCCGAGCGCACTTGTTTGCTGCCTCTCTTTCCTCCCCCTCTTTCCCAATCTATTCCTCCTCCTCCTTTTGCTCTAAACACCATCAAACTCATTTATCTCTCATCCGCAACATCTGCCCCCAGTGTGTGCGCTCATGGAGGAAGCCGTTTAGTTTAGCAAGCAACACAAATGCGATTTATTCCCAAACATCAAATGGTGAATTTTCGAAATGTTTTACAGGAAATAACAGAGCAGCGCTTTTGCAGTTCGCTATAGTGCTTAAAGACAACATAAAAATGCTTTCACAAATGTGGTAGTGTTATGTATTTTGGTTTGAAACAGAATATTTAGAGTCAATTCAGGTGAGACTTGATTTTATCAATTATATATATATATATATATATATATATAGTATTCATATAATATATACTGTATATAAAATAATATTAATATATAATATTAATATAGAATAATAAGAATGAATATATAATTCTAATATTATATTACATTATTTTATTATATTCTAATATTATATTACATTATTTTATGTTTTTATGTATGCCACACTCCACCTTTATAACTCAGGGACATGCCCTTTGTAGCCTATGATATTATTAGTAATAATATTTTTATGCCACCTTAGTTAAGTTAGCAGAAAAGAAAAGTATGTTTTTTTTTTTTATATTTTCACAAAATTATGTAAGCAAACATTTTGGACATGGAAAACCTGGAAATATCAGGAAATTTTAAAGTCATGGAAATTAATAAAAATCTAAAAGGTCATAGAAAGGCCATGAACATTTGTGTAGGGGATATAATAAGCTCTTTGTGAAGGAAAATGTCATAAAAATTATTTTAAAATCCCTCACAAATGCCTATCTTGTAAGTTCATTTGCAATTTGGCTTCATCTAAAAAACAGAACCGGAATAATGTGTGAATGACGTTTATTAAAGTAAATTGAGTGAATTTTGATATCGTTGTCTTTAATACAATACTCTACGACCTGTTAATTTTCAACTTTTTAATGCCCAGTTGAATTGTGAAGCAAATAGAGCAGCAGGAATCGTCGTTCTGTACAGTCGGTGTCAAGCAGCACAGCAGTCTTACAGAAATAGACTAGCGGCGCCGCACATGCTATCAAGCATATGTTGATATGGTGTAATACAGCCCCTGACCTCCTTCTCTTACTGTAAATGAGGTTAAAGCACAGAGAACAAATAAAATGTGAAGTCAGACCTCATTCACCTACTCAGTGAGACGCTGGATCCCACACACCGCTGCATAATCTGTCAGTGTCTGCGGGCGTCCTGACTGAATATTGCATGCTGGGTAATTGTGGGCAGGCAATGCAAACATCTCTCTCAAGCGGCTGATGGGGAAGACCCTCAGACTGCTAGCCTTTTTCATCTGAATCATGAGTTCAGTCCACTGTGTAATTTTACACAAACATTTCATAATACTGTAAAACAGCTCCACACGTCTGAGGCCAGATGTCGTTCTCAGTAACGCAATCTTTTAATAGCTAGCGTGGACAGAAAACAACAGCAATATGATAAGACCGCTCTCCCTCCTTGATGAGATCTTGTGATACGCCATTAGCTGAAGATATCGACCATGTTTACAGGTATTTATGCGACTATTGACAATCTTTCAATGTGAAATAGCAGTGAGTGTGTGTGTTTACATGCACAATGTCACACTGATTATGCTTAATAAGCCAGCGACATGTAAGGTCTGAGACCTGAATCATACACTGTGTCAGCACAGATGCTTCTAGCTGCAGAAGTTCAATTTCACATTCTGTTGCGCTGTGAAATGTGTCTGTGCTGTTTAAACAAGACTGCATGGTTGCAATGTGCTAACTAAGCATTCGTGTCTGCATTTGAGTGCTTGCATAAAGTGTGGTTCTAGCTTGAAACTGTTTTTTCAGCCTGATAGACACACCTAACTTTTTTTCACTTTGCATGTAAATCCTTTTATTGACATTCTGTATACTTATTTAATTGGTGCAAAATAAATCATTACATGCCATGTTAGGGATGCACCAATATTAAAATTCAGGCTGATATTATTTGCATGCTATTGGTAATATTAAAATATGTATACAATTTGTTTAAAATATAAATAAAATACACAAAAAGTTAAAATCAATCATTTTAATAATGCTAAATTAACGCTTTAATGGATTTAGGCATTGTAATGTTCAATGTAAAATATGGATAACTATTGATTTTGAGATAAATAGTTGATAGAGTTCAGTAGTATTTTTTTATGTGAACATTTTTAGCTGATTTTTGAATCTGTTAATGCATTCGATGTAAACAGCATTCAGTATGACAATATAAAAAATGTAGGCCAATATTAAAATATGCACACAGTTTGTCTAAAAATATGAATAAAACAAAAAACTAAAATCAATAATTGTATTAATGTTAAATTAATGTCTATTTAGGCAACATTATAATATTTAATATGAAATATGAATCATTATTGATTTGAGATTTTCAAGTAGTTGATAAAGTTGAGTAGTTTTTAATGTAAATATGTTTTTCTTTTTTGCCAGATTTTTTTGCATATGGGCTGATATTATTTTCACACTATGGCCAATATTAAAATATGTCTACAATATGTGTAAAACTATAAATAAAACACTATAAATAAAAATGTAATTTAGTCATTTAAATTTTTTTGTTTTATTCTTTAATGAATTTAGGCATTACAATGTTCAATATGAAATATGGATAACACTTGATTTAGATCTTTGTGATGTTTTGGTGGTATTTTAGCACATTCAGCATTTTTTTGTTTACTAATAAGCTGTGGAATATTACAATTTTAGTCAGATTACTGACACCTTGTACAGTATGTGCTGTTAACACTTTTTGCAGCATTTTGTGAAATATGCAACAATACGTCCTTGACAGTGCAGATACAAAGAACAAAACTCCACGAGGCACAGTGTTTTTGCTAAACTTGCTTGGAGTCGGGTGTCAGGATGTATTGCAATAACATGGCAAGTTAGTGTTTAATACAAGAGAAAATTTGGAAGTAGAAATAGGATCCATATAAACGTGACATCTTATTTACCACAGTTATTGTGCTGATTTTGTGATTCTGCAGGGAAAATGTATTAAATCAAAAGAGCATTTCTGTCTAGTTAAAACTTCAGCGGCTGCATTGTGACATTGTGTTCAAGACCCTTTTATTTCTCAGGGTTTAATTTTACTGTTCGTTCTTGGAAGGAAACAGTGGAAGGAAACATCATATAAAGCAGTGTTTTATATGATTATTTTGTCTTGATTTAATGGTAGCGGGTGACATGTTTACCTCTGGTGTAATCTATGTTCTTACGTCCCGTACTCAGAGCTCTGTAACCACTTGAACCCGCCGCACCCCAATTCATCATGATGGGGAGTAGAACAGGCTTGACCCCTGACCCCTCCGTTTTTGATTGAAATGAAGGCTGAGTCGCCGACTCGTCCACCCCTCCACGGCCCGGTTCCGCTCCCGCGGAGAAATCGATACACTATATCTTTCCCCCTGACCTGCGCTCTGACCCTGATTGCTGCTCTCCCGTCAGAGCGCAATTGGTTTGAACAGCGGGGCCTGAGAATAAAACAAGCCTGCACTGACGTGGAAAAGGTGCCTCGGCTCTTACTTTGAGTGAGCTGTTCACCTTGGCTTTGGTTATAATCATGCATTACATGAAAGGACGAATTCCTTTCATTATTGATCATTGTGTGAGCTCTGCTCTTGAGCTCTTGCCCCTGTAAATAAGCACTTCTGACAGGCCTGGCTGGCTCCGGCCCAATGCTGCATCCACTAGCAATGCACATCGCCAAATGGGTTGTTATATATACAGCTTGTAGATGAAATGGAGCAGGCCCTGAGATGCCAGCTGTAAAACTCTGAAGGGCACGACTGCATGATAGCAGCTCTTCTTAAAGGGCTAATGTCCCTATTTTCCACTATATTAACCAGGGCGTTCATTCGGTCAGTTCGGCACGGATAATAGCTAGAGAAGATGATGTATCAGAGACAGTATGAGGAGGAGGAATAGGAGAAATTGTTGGAATGTAAGTCCAAATTGATTGCATGAGCATTAGCTGGATCTAAAAAATATTGTTTTTTAAGCCTGATTCGATCTAAAGAAGTTCACACATACTCCGTTTGCAGTGCGTATGTAGTCCATGTGTGGTACAGAAGCAGCACGGACTGTGCTTTCACACAGGAGTATGCTCCTGATCCACGGCTGTTTACCACAAACACAACATTTATCCATTATTTTGATTTTAAATCCAAACATTGTTACTTAAAATGCTTTTTCAACATTGTGATTCTTTTTTTGCACAGTACAGTAATACAATTTTTCATCAATTATTCAATGCTTTTTACTTTTGCATTTACTTCTAGATTTATATATTAAGTTGCTAAAGCAAAACATTTAAACTACTGAAAAAAATGTGCTCAGAAATTGTGAATTTCACAAACAATAACAAAGAAACAGCATAACACATTGAAATAAATGCTAGATTTTGAAGTTGAAAGACTGAAATAGCATTTTCTTGTAAAATGTTCTCCAATAATCCTTGTTTTATTTACAACTTCAAAAAAATCATTTTTTTTTTCCAGTGTAGGACACTTCTGAAAGCTCATTCACCTTACAAATAAAGATATCTGGGATATAGTTTTTTAATTTGTGTGTATTGTTGTTCACATTTGAGGCTTGTTGAGTTTTAATTTTAAACCCTCCTTATCCTTCTGAAAGAAATAGATGGAAATGATTTGAAAACAGAGATAAATAAAGTAAATTACATTGGATATGAACTAAATTAAGATAAAGCATCTTCAGTTCTCATCACTGATTCAACCATATGCAAATGATGTCAGGGCACCGTAGTAAATGACATCCCCAAAGAAGTGCTTTAGGCTCGGCAACATTAGAGTTAAATAGAGATAATTACCAGATACTTCCTTGAATGAATCAATGGGAGCTCTTTCTTGTGTAGCTACAGTTTTTATTTTTTATATAGCTTTGAAAGTGTGAGGATATGGAAGCAAAATGCAAAGGTCAGAGGTCATAATCCTGCAGGTTAAAGCGTGATCTGCTCATTAGGTGTCATTAGAACGCCTGAGTCTTCCAGCTCCAAATTAATGATGGATTATTCAAGACAGAGGTTTTATAAAACATTTTCACGCTGCTTTTGGCTCAGAAATATGAACACATCAATGTTTCCCTTCCAGGTGCAATGCTGCGTTTTTCCAGCCCACCACTGGCATTTCTCCAGAACTTCACACCCAACAAAAAAAGCTGCTCATTTATTTTGCAGATATATACACTGAGCCTCAAGATATATATCCATCAGCTAACATGACATTCTGTCTTTATTCACCTTAATACAGCAAATCAATTTCCCCTGTCCTCTAGCCTTCTAACACAGCGAAGACAACGTGCAAATGTGGCTGAAACCCAAAGCGTGGAGTGGAAAGTAATTATGTTTACTTGTTTAAAGGTTTCTGGTAGAGCTGGTATGGACCTTTTTATTTATTTATTTTTTTGCAGCACCAGTTGCAGTCCGGCTTTATATTGTGTAATATAGTGGTACAGCACACACACACACATATATATATATATATATATATATATATACAATATATTATTATATATCATATATTTTAAAAATAATATTTATTATTTTTATTTTGTGCAATGGAATTTAACATTTGTAAGTTTAAAAATAAATTGTATTTAAATCCATCTGGTGCAAAAATCTTTGAGTTGGTGACTGAATCTTAGTATGGCTTCTGGTTCTTACCGATTCTGATTAAACAAAATGCTTTCAATATGGCTCAGAATCCTCCACAGCGTGAGCCTGCATGGATCGAGTACCACAAATCAGTCACTTCATGCAATTCTTTACAGTTTTACTTGCCAACATCACATTGTGAAAAGGAGATCTCTTTCCCAGCAGAGATGGACAAGATAAATAGTTAACAGTCGCTCTTTGATTGTGGCCTGTAGCAGTTGAAATCTCACATAAAGGAAGCCTTTCACAGGCCAAAAGGCCATTGGTAACAGAAGCGACAGCAAAGCTCTTTGGCTTTGATCCCGAAAATACATCCAAGGCGAGTAAACTGCACGCTTTGTTAGCGTGCAAGAGCGAAAAAAGCATACGCGCATGCATCATCCCCTTACGGATGCTTTGCATTTGTCGTACTTATCACTGAGTGGCAGAGCCCAGGTTGCGTTCGGTTACGCATGAAAGTAAAATGCGACTTCCCAGCTTGTCATGTATCAAAATGTTTGCCGACAATTGTTTAAAAAAATCATTTTGCTATGAAGTACCCGCTTTCAGCCGAGCTGCCGAGAGATGGATTGCTTTCTGGAGTTTTTGACAGGTGTAATTGTTAAGGCGTCATCTGTTCTTGTTTGCACAAAATACATTTTAGCCAACTGTAGGACTTGCTTGCTAATCTTTCTCCCATCATTCTATTCTTTGCTTGCAACTAGACAAATCCCCTGTTATTTGACCAGATGGTGGGAAATCCATTCTCATGATAAGTTGCTTCTAGTTTGCATTTAGATTACCTGCAAAAATGGAACAATTTACTACACTGCCTCTAACCATAACTTGCAGTTTTCCTTGTATAGATTTGACTTACTTGTAACAAATTATATAAATCTTGATGAGTATGTTAAAAGTTGAGGTAATGTACGTCAGAAGGAAGAACAGAGCACTTTAATGGGAGCTGATGCGGTTCTGTAGAGCCGGGAAACATCAGACGGCGTGCAGATTCTTCAAGAAATGGCTCAGATCTGCACAGTATCCTGTGATCTTGCAAAGAACAACAGAATAACTCATTTTACTCCGTATTTTCTTTGCATTGGAAAGACAAGTCACAATTTACATCTCTTTACTTGCTCAAATGTTTCTCAGAGGCCTCAGTGGGATTTAATAGAGACTTTGACTTTCTCCTGCTTTTCAGATTTTTCTCCTGAGAAAATGTCCCTTGTCATGTCCAAATGTCCCTTGTCCCTTGTCAAAATATCAAACACTTGATATTTTTACATTTTTAATACATTTTATCTACATCTACTTCACATTTATTTTATTTTATTTTATTTTATATATAAAATGTTAACTGAAAGTTTGAAGCACCAGATTTTGATTCAACTAATTTGCATGTAGTAAAAAGTAGGCTACGTATCTTAGAGCCAAATGTCATCTAGTTTTAAAAAAGGCAAACTGTGATTTACAAATGAAATAATGACAGCTTGTGTGCGCTTTATAACTAGATGACAGGTAAACATGCTTTTAAGGTTTGCTGTCTTTGGAAGCGCCTATTGCCCAGGTGCATTGCCTGCAGATATCCAGGGAAGGTGTATTATGTATAAATTATCTGTCACCTTTTTTCAGTCTTCCTATGCTGTGATGAGCACTAATTTGCATAATCCTTTTAAGGAGTCAAATTATTCTGTCATGTAGCAGATTTAACATGCTAGCCAGGATTCCACTGCCTCTCCGCTAATTAGTATGTACATTACTTCGCGTTGAAATTTGCTGCTCGTATCCGTGGCTGCAGACGGTTAAATGCATGTGTTCGTTTCCTGGTCAAAGTACAGTCTGCCTGTCAATATCAGTGGATGCCTTCGAATTCCTTCAGGTTTAACTTACTTTAGTCTCATACGAGGATGTAAGAACAGGAGAGATGAGACGTCTCAGAGGTGACTGTATGGTTTAAGGAATTGCAAAGATGTATTGTTGAATATCTGTAGGTTTCTTTATGATTTGGAAGTTTAGCACAGCACTTGGCTTTGTGTCTAGACTGTATTTATACACACACAGTATATTTTATTTTATTTTATTCTGAGATAATGCAAATCAATGGGGTGAAATGATGTTTTGAAATTCACTGACTTTCATTGTATGGACAAAACATTTGTTTAAATTAAAATATCTTCTTTATTTTATTTTATGTTATTTTATCTTGAGTTACAATGCAAATCAGTGGGGTCAAATGTTGACTTTCATTGTATGGACAAAAAAGTTCTTCAAAATAGTGTTTTTATTTTATTGTATTTTATTTTGTGTCTATGCAGTGTGCTTTTTCATTGTGTTACAGTATGAGTTGTGAAATGATATTTACAAATTTGCATTTAATATTTATCTTTTAAACTTGAATTTGTGCACCAAAATTAATTAACATGTGATAGAAATGTAGGGACGTTCACAGTGGCAGCGATAAATTCATTAAATGTGGCCAAGTTGCTATACTGTTGGTTAGTCACAGGTGTTCCTACTTGACTGCAGTATCATTGCTAGTCATCGCCGCTCATTTGCATAAATCAGAATTTTGTCACATAGCCAGCTTCCGTCAACTAGCATTTTGGAATATATACGGCAAAAACAATGGTTTGGTGGCGATACTGTAGTCTACTGGAAATGTTGCGGTTTCAGTCACTTTCAGAAGTGCTTTCTCCACTTTCCTCCCAGCGTCCTGTGTCACCTGATAACAGGAGTCTGTCTCACCCGTCAACACTCTTGTTTTCCCTGGAAGCTTCCAAAACAACAGGAAATTAAACTAGCACTGTGTGCCAAGCACTTAGACTTTTCATTTCAAAACAACAATTTTACTGATATCTTTAATGAAAATCAGCAGGGTCAGCTAGATAAAGCTCCACCGAGAGACTCCTCGGAGCCAACACACTCTAATCATCTGATTTCCAGAGTTTGGGGTGGTTTGTGGCTGAATCAGTGTTTGCCCAACATAAGTGCTTCGCCGTGACTCGAGATCGCGATCTTCAATCAAGAGCAAATTGGCGGTTTGACCGAACGTGTAGATTGGAGGACGGACGGGGCGAAATTTTAATACTTGCAGACTAATTGCGATTAGAATCACATTTGCTTTAATTCAAGCGGCGTGTGATGAAAGAGAAGCTCAGGACCTGAGCGTGGCCGTCATTAGCCGTGCGGCCCGGTCCGCAGTCTTTCCACCAGCTTCTGTGTCTCTGAGTTCTCCTGTGTTAATTTCCTCTGCGTTTTACAGTGACATTCACTGAAGGTCATCCGCCGTCTCTCTCTCTCTCATGCTCTCTCTCTCTCTCAGAGTGCCTGATGTTCATCAGGGCCTTCAGCCAAGCCGAGCTCCTATGCGTGATTCGGTCCGCGTGTTTTGTACGCCATCCAAGCAAGAACGGCACTGCTGACAAATGTTATAATGAGTCTCGTCCTGGCATCAGTCTGGCCACCTGAGTGAAAGGCGCTGCACTCATCTGGTCTCGTACCTCCCTCTTCCTGTTGCGCTAATGCTGGTTCACTAGGAAAAATAGCTTGTATTTTTGATGCAAACATCTTAATGAACACAAAATGGCATTTGCAACCAATTTGATATGACATATTTCTGAGTGACACAGGATTTGCAACAAGAAAAAAAAATATTTTGTTCATCTGGAATTGATTTGATTGTTAAAAACGTGGTTGTGTGTTCTAGGGTTGTCCGTCATTCATTGAGTTGAGTTAGAATGTCTTTTAAATTCCAATTCTCAAATTGAGGTAGCAAACAGGATACATATTCGCTGTTCAAATGCAAGGAAGTAGAACTTAAAATGGTTTAAAAAAATATATATGCAAGACAAACTTTGAATGTTGGTCCATTGGTCCAACCATTAAAAGCATGGTTAAAAAAAGTTAAAAGGTTGATATGGATGGATGGATGAGTTGGTAGATGGATGGATGGGCGGATGGATTGGTAGATGGATGAATGAACGAATGGATAGATGGATGGGTTGGTGGATGTATGGATGGGTTCGTAGATGGACAGATGGGTGGATGGATAATTATAATTAATTAATTATAATTAGTTACATTTATATAGCGCTTTTCTGGGTACTCAAAGCGCTTAACATGAAAGTGGGGAATCTCCTCAACCACCACTAGTGTGCAGCATCCACCTGGATAAATGGGTGGATGGATGGATCAACGGGTGGGTGGGTGGATGGATGGATGGTTGGATGTGTAGATTAATGGATAGACGAATGGATGGATGGGTTGGTAGATGGATGAATGTATGGATGATAGATGGGTAGATGATGGATGGGTTGGTTGACAGATGGGTGGATGGATGGATGGATGGATGGGTTGGTAGATAGGTGGATGGATGGATGGATGGATGGATGGACGGATGGGTGGATAGGTTGGTAGATGGATGAATGAATGAATGCGTACGTTAATGGATGGACGGATAGATGGAAGGGTTGATGGATGGATGGGTTGGTAGATGGATGAATGGATGGATGTATAGATGGATTGATAGATGAATGGATAGATAGTTCACATTTCTTTATATTTAATAAAAAAATGTTTCAGGGTTAATTTCCCATATTGCATTACCTGTGTAATTAAAATTCAGTAAATTCCCCTTACTGTTATTCCAATTCAAATTCTAATTCACTTTCCTTGGGGGTGTGGCCAATTCAATTCAAATTTCAGCTTGGAATATTTCAAGATTATGAAGAATGTTTGTTTTCTTTGGAATAACATGCATTGATTGTTCATAGGATCAATCTGAATATTTGTTTGACTTCCTTAACCTCTTGCGTAGAGTCTTATCTTTTTCTTCCACGTTTCTTTTTTTCAAACAAGTAAAGGAGAGTATGCTGTAATTCAGAGTTTCAGACATGTCCTGTTGTCTGTGACCTCTTTTCCATTTCGCCGAAATGGATCTAGCCAAAATAGAGCAGCACCGCTGGAGTCCAGCTTCCCTGATATTTTTTCTTTTCTTTTGCAGAACCCTTCCAGCCGGCCACAGTTAGTTTAGCGGTTCCCACTCTGATGCGCGCTCGGCTCGGCCCAGCTCACTCTGTCTACATGCCAGTGCTTTCCGCAGCCAGCAAATCATTACATGGGGAGCCCTGCCAAAGTTTTAAATACCAGAAAATAACACCATTTACCACATGCAGGGCAATTATTTCTGTGAAAAATTACCCAGGGGTTTTTATTTGTGATAAACCCCCCTTTCTTAACAGAGAAAGACGATGCGTAGCCGGCTCTTTCAGGTCCACGCGAAACTCCTCATTAATATTTATGGCCTGCTTTGCAAAGAAACAGTGATAAGCACTGGATGTATATTAAGTTTGACTTTATTTAAAAAAACGCATTAAAAATATTACTAATATCACTAAATTAAAGAAAGAAAGAGGGCGAAAACCTTTAAGGAAAGGTAAAGAAAAGCAGAGACTTCTTTGTGAAGAGGTTAAATAGTTCATTTTGCACAGGCGGAGGAGAGAAGCTAACTTGCAGACCCAGTGAAAGAGACAAACTCTCGATGAAGTCGGCGGCAAAGCAATAAAAATGTAGAATCTTTCGGTAGGTGCCCGCATGGCCTTGCCGTCATTTCGAGGCCGAGTCGTCTGCTCTTTGTTTTGGCATGGCAGACGATCCTTGAGTTGTCTGACTGTAAGATGACAGGGGCTTCTCTTTTCATGCTATAAATATGAATTAATAGAGTGTACGTCTTCATACAAGAAAGCACAGGGTTGATGCTTCCAGTACGATGAGATATCTCACTAACATCCGCCAAAATGCATGCAGTTTTGAGATTGCTTGTAGAGTGTCATTGTGATATGAAATAAACAGTTTGTTTATCCTTCTAAATAGGGCTGCACGATTTGGGGAAACAATGTAATTGTGATTTCTGTGATTAAAAAATGCCATTGCGATTTCAAATGCAAAAAAAAAAAATGTAAATTACAATTTTGGGATTATATATCAGTATAGCTATAAAAAAAAAAATTATTATTATATTGGTAATTGGTTACGTTGCAATGTTGGAAATATTTTTGTTTTAATCCATGAAGGCGAGCCAATGGATGTCACACAAGCAACGTGCAAACTTCACTATGCAGAAAGTGAAAGTAAAAACGGAATGACGGAGCTTTTGGCATCTGACGCCGCATATTCCGCAGAGACGACGAGAGACAAATCTACTTCAACATATGCTGATAACGGTATATAGCTGTTTTAATTTATTCCCTTAATATTTCTCTTGTGGCCCGTACATAGTGGAAAAAAATGAGAAGAAACATATTTTGTGTTAAACAGGTTGTTTTTGAAAGTCGGTGCTTGAAATAAAAGCCTTTGTTTCATTTATTTTTATTGATGACTACAGTGTTAATATTTTAATTATAGGCCTATAATTCATTGTATAATAAACCTGTTTTAAAAGACCTTTTTTAAAACATTTTAATCGAGGAGTAAATAGCCTAATCTTTTGTTATCCTCGCAGCGCGTCAGTTAGCCTATGTGGTAATTATTGCAGGGCAAATTAATTTTAATCTTAATTTAATAATAAAAGTAACTTCATAATAATAATATGCCTAATAAAATAAGAATGTAACAGGCCTACATTAATTGGAAATGCCAAATCCTCTTACTATTGCCAATAATTGATGTTTTTGACACTATCTCTGGCTATCGTCGATACAAGATCGTCTTTCGATGCAACCCAGCAAAGGGAGGTTATCGCGGGGCCGTCCGCTACGCCACTGGCGCATCACGTTGCCTGTTACGTCGTTTGGGCTGTCTTGTTGAGCGCAGTGGCACTGAGAAAATTTCACTCACTTTAAGCTCTTTTATTTTCCAAATGTAATGGGATTAGTCCAACGAATCGTTCGGTTTGTAATGCGTACCGAACCGAAAGCCTCGTACCGAATGGTACAATACGAATGCGTGTATCGTTACACCCCTAATAATCATATATAATATATAGCCTTGTTATTATTATGAAATACATATCGATATATATGTTGATAATATACATGTTGGAATAATAATAATAATAATAAATTTTTCAGTGAAATATTGCAACAGTAAAATGACTAAATACAAACTCTATTACGGTTTTAATATTTTATTGTAAATCCAAAAAATGAGAATTTATAAAAAAAATATTATATAATTTATAACTGTAAAATTACAATAGTAATATTTAAATCTGTTTAAGACTATATTCATTTCTTCATTTTCAAATATTAAATCAAATTTTATTTTGACAGAAAATCGCAGGGAGCCCTTAAAGCTTCTCACACAGGCAGAACAGCTGCTGTGAACACAGGCAGATAATGAGCAGCTCGTGTGTAAATGAACACAGTGCCATGCTTCGCTATGTATCACGCATTGCATATATTTTTTTATTAAATTGCAGTCTTTGAGATTTGATAAGAGTCCTAAGCCATATTGCATTTTTTCCCTGATTAATCGTGCAGCCCTTTTCTGTTCACTGAAAGCATAGCATGTTTTATATGAGCCCTTTGAGAGTGTTAGTTCTTTGATGGGACAATTCTTTTCTTTTTGAGCAGTTCAAGACATTTCCACTGCAGTGACATTTATATCTATTGACTCTAGTCCTGTTGAAAGCATCATGACAACTCAAAGATTGGTTAGCTGCTGGTTTGGACATGTAGTGAAGAACATTACTTGTGTGCCTCAAATGAGACATTGCAGCTAATGTTTTGTGACACTAGTTGGAACAGTGTATCCGTGGAGGAAATAATCTGACGGAATAGTGCATGATATAGATGAGTGTTTGGCCTGTAGACAGTTTCGGTCTCTCTTCATGGCATGTAGCTGGTCTCATCAGGTCATGTGGTCCTGTACGGATATGGAATGCTTGCACTTTTAATTAAATCATTTAGCAGAAGTTTTTTATGCAAAGTGATTTATGCTCAGTTTTTACCTTTTATGTGCACTTGAACATACAGCCTTTTTGGTTTCCAGCAGTCCAGTTCTTTGGTACACCAGCTGTCCATGATTACTGCATCTAGAGAGGGTTGAACAATGTCCGATCAGGTCCTGCTGTGACTCTGGGGTGAATGTGTGGATGAACGCAGCAGTATTTGTGTTGTGAGATGGATCCTGTGGTGCAGGCCGGGTTGAGGATCAGGAGGCTCCCCTGTGAGATGGTAGGATAGCACCGGATTCTCGCTGTGTCTCCGCCCTCCAGATCTCTCTTCAGGCTTTACACCACTGCTCATTAACTCTCATAATAAAACAGCACAGGCTTGTGGAGTTCATACTGACTGCAGCGTGTAGTTAGAGGAGTTAAACCCTGCTGTACGGCTTTCATGTGTGAGCGGAGGCTGTCCGGAGGTTTCCTGTACACTGTAAAACCCGATAAGTTCAGAATACTCAATTTTTGTGGACACCGATTACCTAATACATTTTAAGTAAACCAACTCAAAATTTTTAAGTAAACAATATTTATAAATTACAATTAATCCAAACTTAAGTTTCTCTTTAATTGTATTTAATATATGAGTACACTATACTTAAAAGTACTGTTTACCCCAAGTAATGTTTTTAATGTATCCAGACTATCCAATTATTTTGATGCAAAAATACTTAATTTCATAGAAATTCTATAACACACACAAACTCTTATGCATGACTCATAGGCTAATGAATTGATCATGCTGAAGTTCAGCATATTAAAAAAAAATACAAATACAACATTAGCTAAAGAATTGATTTCAGATTTCAGACCATTTTTAAAACCTTGTGACTCATTAAGAAATCAGAACATATGTTTGACAGTACATCTCTTACAGAAATGCATCAAACTGAAAGTGACATTGAAAAGAAAAGAAAAAAATATAATAAATTATAACAAAAAAAGATATAGGTCATATATAATATTAAAAAAGGACATCAAGTCTATCCCATTGAAGACTTACAAAAACATCCAGAAATACTATAATTTATTATCATAAAGGCACATCTCAATTTAAGATTCAGATCAACAAGTTATACTATTTAAAGTGCAACTATGAAAAACTGAGGTAGATTTGGAGGGCAAAACATAATATACAAAATGTAAACTTTCATTCAAATACTTTAAACAACAAACCAGTTATTATACTCGGCATCACAAACATGCAAATGTATGAACACAGACACATACATGTGCCTACATACAAGTCTTAACATGGCCTACACATCCTTTAATAGATAATTTTTGAGACTGAGTAGGCAGGGTTTCAGTGGTTTGCCATCATCAAGACCCATCAGTACTTTCTGGATGAAGCTAAAAGTAAGAGAGAGTTTCTTGGGGTAGTCTGAATGCAATGCATAGATCAACCCAAACAACAATACAAATGCATCGGCAAACATGGGGATATCACTCATCACCTTCAACCACGATAGCGGTGCTTGCAGGATTTAAATAAACCGGACATGCTGTGCCTCTGTTGACCACCATGACAAGAGCAACGGGACAGTCTGTGATGTCTGGTTCACCTGACTCCTCACTCTGGAAGCAGCATAGAGGTTTAAGTTTAACTTAGTACATCAGAAGTAGACAATAGCATTTATATTGAAGAAGAGTAGCACATCACTGCTCAACAGGCAATTATATAGGTAGATATTTCACAAGTTAATATTATTGCAATGTATATACAATTTAAATGCTAGATACAGTACCTGCCAAAAGTTTGAAACAATAACATTTTAATGCTTTTGAAAGAAGTTTCTTTTGCTCACCAAGGCTGCACTTATTTAATCCAAATACAATTTTAAAAAGTAATATTATGAAAATTACAAAAACATTAAGAGCATTTTTCTATGTGACCGTTTTAAAATGCAAATTATTCCTGTAATGGCAAAGCTGAATTTTCAGCATAATTACTTCAGTCTTCAGTGTCACACGATCCTTCAGAAATCATTCTAATATACAGATTTGATGCTCAAGAAACATTTATTATCATTGTTGAAAGCTTCTTTAGATTTCTGTGGAAATGGTGATACTTTTTTTCTGGATTCTTTGATAAAGTTTAATGAACAGCATTTATTTTGTATTTATTAAGTTCGTTTATTAAATTGATTAAATATAAATCTTTTGTTACATTATAAATGTCTTCAATGTCACTTTTGATCAGTTTAATGCATCAACATGAACCCTAACCCTTTTTCAACATTGATAATATTAAAACATCTTTCTTACAGGGATAGTTCACCAAAAATCTCACACTTCTGTTCTACACTGTTCTAAATCTGTAAATCTGAGTTTCTTTGTTCTGCTGAACACAAAATATATTTTGAAGAATGTTGGTAACATTTTATGGGTCCCCATTGACTTCTTCAATAGTATTATTATAATTTTTTTCATAATATGGAATCAATGGGGAACCAAAATTGTTTGGTTAACAACATTCTTCAAAATATCTTTGTGTGTGTGTGTCACATACAAGAAACTCGTATAGGTTTATGACAACTTGAGGGTGAATAAATGATGAACATTTTTATTTTAGGTGAACTGTCCTTTTAAGTAGACTGATCCTTATTAGACCGATTTCTGAAGGACCATGTGACACCAAAGACTGGAGTAATGATGCTGAAAATGTAGCTTTGATCACAAGAATAAATTACATTATAAAATACATTTATTTATTTAAGTTTTTTACTTTATTTTTGGTTATTTAAATGCAGCCTTGTTGAGCCTAAGATACTTTTTTTTTTTCAAAAACATTAATACATTTTCAAAAAAACATTAATTGTAAGGTTTTCAAACTTTTCATTGGTACTGTATAGGTAAGTGGCAGCTGGGGTCTATTACATAATTACTAGAGCACTGCTAGAGTTTATATCAATAATAATAATAATAAACAATTAACAAAGAGGAACAATCTTGGATTTTAGCAGCCTGATACTAGCAGATATGTCTATGAACTGAATACTTACATTCCACGTCTTAAAGACCTGTGGGTCCTACTCACGCAAGTATACTGGGATTGCACGAAGGGCTAAAGTGCGCTTCATGTTGGCATCAAAATTCAAATTTTTCAAGTCAAAATTAGGCCAAGTAAGCCAACTTTATTTTATTTTGAATACAATGAAGAAAGAGACTGTTGTAGTTATTGCTGAAACAGCTTTACACAGCAGTCCATAGCAGAACCTTATTTGGACCAAATTAATCTTTACCTTACCTGGAGTGAACATTGATGCCTCTGAGAAAGGCTGTTTAAAGTCACACAAGCGACAAGAAAAAAACAGCATGTTCTGCTTGTGCTCCTTCACTTGCACCAGTTCTATGTGTGGCTTTGTGACATCGTGATAAATGAATTTTCAGTGCATTAAATGACTGAAATGTTAAAATACAAGTGTCATATAGACAAGGCAAAGGGCTAATTCGTGAATAATTGCTATGCTGTGAAGGTTAGTGACTAAATAACTCTGTCCTGGTGTCTGAGGAGACAGGACACAACTTGCATTTCCACTCCATTTAAGTTAACATTACCTGGATTGTTGAGGCTGTTTGTCGAGGCTCTGTTCAGCAAGCATCAATCTCAGCAAGCAACCAGTTCATACTGCAAGTGAAGAAAATATACATTTATTATATTTCCAGTATTTGTACATCAGTATTACAGTATTAGTATATTATAGTATTTTCAGTCAGTCAGATTTTATTATTTAACTGAATCTAATGTCTTGTTAACTTCCCGTCGGTGTAACGTTAGCGTTAATCATTGACATTAACTTACTGCTAGCCATTCACGTGCATGCAGGGGGAAAAAAAGCACATTTACCATATCAGGGCGTTTACCATAAACAACAGCAACACACTATCAAAGCGTAAAAATGCAGTTAACGTAAACTGAAAAGAGTTCCCAGATAACTTTAACATTATTGCCCTGCTTGCTTGACGTTAATATAACACGAAGCAGTGACGCTAAAATAGCATACAAAAAAAGCGCGCTAGCACTAGGCGACTGCCGCGCTTCACGATGCTTCATAAAAACAGCGCATCCCAAAGATTCAACATTTTCTAACATAACAACATAACATACAAAAAAACATAACAAAAAACAACTTAGAAAGACACGTTTAGATTACTTACAAGTTATTCCATGCGTTGAATCCTGCCGCTCTCGAGTGTCCGCCATGTTGAATGGATTCCTCCAACGTCTATCAGAGCAACATCACAACGACGTGACGTAGATGACGTAATTTACGCCGCGCTGTCAGTATACTTAAAAATATTCAGTGAAGTAGTGATGTTTACTCAAAAAATAATGAGCCCCACAAAAATAAAAGTAAACTGCTCGTTCAGAAAATGTTATTGTTTAAAGTAGCATTAACTATTTCACATATTTTAATTGTATTGTACTCAAATTTTTAATGTCAGTAGTACTGTTCGGGTTTACAGTGTAGTTATACTTGAACAGCTTGTGTTGCCTTGAGTTTTAGAGTTCAGTGTGTTGAACTGTGAGTGTACGGCATCTTCTGCTGCTTTCTTCTGTCTTTCAGCTCTCTCAGGTCTGCTGTCATAGCATAGTGTTGCTGGAGCTCAAACAGAAGAATTGGTGATCGATTGATAGAGCAATTTATTTGCAACTCCTTCCAATCATTCTAATTAAAGATCAATCTACCATCCATCCATCCATCCGTCCATCCATCCATCATCTGCTTTTTTCTACCATTCTATCATTCTATCTAGTGTTCTGTCATTGTTTCTACCATTCTAGCTATCATTCTATCAGTTTTTCTATTGTTCTATCTATCAATCTACCATTCAAACATTCTATCAATCTTCAATCTTGTAAACTTTTTTCACAACTTTTTTTTTTTTAAAAAGGGCTTTGGGAAATCAACATTCAAAGTTTGCCTTACAAAAGCAATATTCATTTGAAGGTCACCCCTAGAGGTTGTTCAGCAGTACTGCACAAGCTAGTCAAACATTGGCCACTGTATTTGCGTTCTCACGTAGAGCATCTGTCTAACAAACCAGGCCTCTTGTCCACTCTCCATTGGAGATAATATCTGAGAAGCCGCAAGCAATCGTGCCCTGTTGTCGGAGTTAAGACGTTTAATCGTCCGGCCCTCCCTTTGCCGCAGTCTCTCCGGGCCGGCTGTCAGAATCGCACCAGCCTACCTCGTCACAATGTCAGCGCCGTGAGATGCCGGGGTCGGATTGCTCTCCACCTTGTGTCTTGGGCCCAGCTCTGCTGCAAACACAGAAGTCCTGTGGGAAGGCACGAGCGTGGCGGCTGAGTCCCATTAGAGCCCCGCTCCATCCCGCACCAGAGGGAGAGCAGCGCCTGCCAAGCACAGGAGCTTTTCCTCGCTATCAGCTGGAGGTAACGCGCAGCCGCTAATTGATTGCAGCTGTGCCGTTTAGCGGTTAAAACATGATTTGATGTGTCAAAGATCAAACATGCAGAGGTTTTGTTAATAGCCCAAAGGGTGTGTGTTTGTGCATAACTGTGTGAGGGAGTTACATAATTGTGAGGAAATGAGGTTTCAGAGAGTGTGTGTGTGAGGAAAGTCTATCAGGCATTAGCAGAGTAAGTACGGATGTCAGGTGAGTTTTGTTTTCGCATGATCCGGCGTCTTGTTTTGCAGCGAGCCAACAAAATATCGTATATTATCAAAGCAGCTGTCAGCTTCGCAGATCCAACATGTTTGCATATGTTCCTGCCCAGGGCTTCACACTGTCTTCTCTCTCTCTTTCCGTTTAAATCCTCTCTGCTTCTTTTTCCCACACCGTAATCCACAATTAAGGTGGAATTTCAGACTCTGCTTAGCATATTTTGAAGAACGAAGCTACTAGCTCTGCAGAGGAAGCGGGTGGAAACGGTCGACCCCGGATGAATTAGTGGTGGCAGGTTTCTTGAAAGCGATGTCAACAGAATGAACAGCTAGACCTGCTGTAGAGCTTCAGGCTGGCTGTTTTCTGCTGAGCCAGAGCTGCCGTTATCTGTAAAGAATTTAGAACAAAATGCATGTAAAACCCCAACTATTTAGCGTCAGCACTTCATTTTACATTTGCTTTGCAGTGATTTGTATGAAATGCCTAATGACTCAAAGCTTCAGAATTCTTATTTTTCTGATGGCGCTTCATCAAGATGGCCAAATTAAGGGTTTGAATGAAATCAACTACCTACACAAAGTCAAAATAAGCCAAAAAGACTTTGAAATCATGTTGTTTGCCAGACTAAAGCTAATTTTTCTAGTCCTTGCTTTAGATGAGATGAAAACCATTATGGTTTAAATCACAGTTAACAATAGACAGTTTGAAATAGTTAATTTAATAATAGCTAGTTTAATTTAATTAAATTTTTTATGGATCAAAATATATAATATGCAATTAGTCTTTAAACAGAATTTAAATGAACAGAATTAAAAATGAATATCACTAGCTTGAAATGGTTGGTAATGCTATAGAAATTCATTAAATTTTTATTGAGCTGCATGACGGGACAATATTTTTGTTTTCAGCTAATATTAGCAAATTGGCCAGAAATCATATAAAGTTCTATTTAATTTTAATACATTTAAAACTAGTAAAATAAATAAAAAGTCTATTCATTTAAAAAAAAAATTATTTAAAATTTAGCTTTATTTAATAAATAGATAAATATATATATATATATTTATTTATTTAAAAGTAGTTAAATAAATACAAAAATCTATACATTTTTGAAAATGTTTACAATTTAGCTTTATGTAATGCAACCATTCTGATGCTGATCTTTTCCATAGAATAAAAGACGACGACAAAAAATTATAGATCTGGCACCATAAAAGTCTGTTATGAGTAAATGACTGCAAAAACACTTAACAAAAAGCATATCCTCATGAGGCTTGACATTCAGCTAAATATGGTTTGATTGTAACACTAACAATGCAATGTTCTAATAAGAATATAATACACTTTCTATTTTTTTATATAATTAAAACATTAATAAAAATAAATAAATATATTTATATACATTTTTCTCTATAGTAGCCTATTACCAAGCACCAAGATTATCTATTTTTAATTGTGTTTTGAGCCTTAATTTTTCTTTCTATGTTTGTGGAGTAATTGTCCTTTATAAGTAAATGTAATAATAAGGATTTTTTTTCTAAGGTTTTATGTTGTGTTCATGTGATGTGTGTCCATTTGTTGAAAGTGTTTAGTTGTGGTTGTTGTGTAAAGGTGACGGTTCGCTGCTCTCTTTTGTAGTGTCTCACAGAACGCTTCAACAACCATGACTTGTTCAAGCTTGTTAGCTTGCAGTGGCGGCTCGTGGGTTTTAAAATAGAGGAGGCACACTAATTGTATTGGTCTGGGGATCCCTGATTATTATTATTATTATTTGCTTAACCAGTTTAAAATGGCTTTTTTGGTTGCTTTTAGTCAGAAAACGTAAAAAAAAACGACACACATACAGCAAGATAATATAATTTCACTTATCTGGCCTATCACTTGAAGCAAACATCCATCCCTTCTTAAAAGTCTGTGTTAAAAGAGCCGACTGCTGTAACGTTAGCCTATATCCAGCTTAGGCGTGTTCTCCCTTTATTTTTAATTTGTATATATACTGTTTGAATGACAGCTTGGTAAATCTATTGAAATCAAATATTCAGTATCGCTACTCATAAGTACTTGGTACATTATCAGCGCAGCGGGAGACGTTCAAACTAATATCATGTAATTTACGTCTCTATGATAATTGGTTGATATACCAGAAGGGAGGCTAGCCTCCGAGGTTTCTTTTCTCAACACTCCTCAGCGCTGAAAGTGAACACTCGATGCTGATTGGCTAATTTCTTTTTACCAACGGAGGCACGAGAGCTCAGCTCTCCCCCGTATGTGGGCAAAGACTTTCCCTACTCTGTAATCATTGGCAGCAAAATGACACCTCATGCAAATGGTGTGAGATGTTTGCCCTCAAATATTCGCACAAAGCAGGAGAAGATGATCCTCTAATTGGTACAGCAGCCATTTGGCCGAGTTCCAGTCTATCAATTATTCGCACCGCTTTTCTGAAGTAATAGAGTGTAATTACGATTCTTTTGCTCTTATTAATAGGATGCAGATGCTGCGGTGGGTAACACAATGCCGGCGACGGCCAGCCGTTTGGAAGTTATTTCAAAGACGAAAGCGAATGCGGACTCCCTCTGCGCAGATCTTCATTGCTCTCTTGCCGTTCCTTTCAAGCGCTCTCTTTCTCTGCCCCTATCTCTCTCTCTCTCTCTCTCCCGCGGTGACTGACAGTCTCTCTGACGCACTCCCTCCCTTTTCATCGCGCAGCAAATCAAATATGACAGCGAGGACTGTAGACATAATGGAGAATGTTAGGAGAGACCGCTACTGTACACACACAAATAGCCGCAGGCTTAATTGAACAGCGCTGGCCGTGACCCGAACTCCTCCAGAAGCCTGCAGGATGTGCTACGAGTCATACTTCACTCTTTTATTTAGCGTCAGATGTGCTAAAGAGAGAAACATGCGAAAAAAAAGCAATAAAACAGACAAAAGGGAAGAGCCGTGACCAATCGCGGGCAGAGTCAGCGCTTTAAGTTTAATTAATTAAATGCTAAGCTCCGTTGCACATGAAGTGGCGGCGAATCAGACGGCGTCTTCCTGAGGGGTGTGATTTTTGCTATGTTAGCAGCGGCTGATGGAGTTGGGTTTGAGAGCTATCTGGTCGCATTGCCACGCCGCTGTCTTTTTTGAATAATGGCACTGATAATTTGAGGCACTCCGGTGAAAGAGAGGTGTTGATGCTGAGTAAATAGGCTGATTGGAGAGAGATGAAGGTCAGTCCCGCTGCAGGTGACAAAACAGTGAATCACAGCCACCCGCTCTGCTCTATCCATCATTTCTTTCCTTCCTTTTATCCTCTTTCTCTCTTCACAACATCCCGTTCCCATCGCCTCCCCCCAAGGAACTTAAAAAGAACACAAATGAATCTCGCTATGAGGTGCGTTTATTTTTTTTCGTGAATTGATCGTATCAGAACTCATTTGCAAAGCAGAGATTGCCTTTAAAGTCAGCATGAAATCAGACTCTGTTTACTTTGTGAAAACAAAAGTTATGTTTAGAGTTAAAAAGTTTGGGGCTGTTAAGATTATTTCTCTTTTGCTCACCAAGGCTGCATTTATTTGATCAAAAATACAGTAAAATTGCGAAATATTATTACAAATGTAAAATAACTCTTTTCTATTTGATTATATTTTCAAATGTAATTTATTCCTGTGATGCAAAGCTGAATTTTCAGCATCATTACTCCAGTCTTCAGTGTCACACGATCCTTCAGAAATCATTTTAATATACTGATTTGCTGCTCAAGTAAAATCTATTATTATTATCTATCTATTATCTTATTATTGTCAATGTTGAAAACAGCTGTGTTGCTTCATATTTTTGTGATACATGTTTTCCAGGATTCTTTCATGAATAGAAAGTTGAAAAGAACAACATTTGTTTCTTTAACAATGAATTAAAAATGAATTTATTTTTATATTACATCAGCATTGTAAAATTTCAATTCTGTCACTTTTAATTAATCGATTTTAATGCATCCTTGCTGAATAAAAGTATTGTTTATAGTATTTATTCGAGAAATAGCAATGTCCAATAGGGCTGTGCGATTAATCGAAATCGAATCGAAATCGCGATTTGAGACGTTGCGATTTCCAAATCACAAAGCCTGTGATGTGGACGCGATATTACTCCGTTCCAGAGCATATGCATGACTGCCAGCCTTGAGTTGCAATCTTACTTGCCCTGGGCAAGAGTGAGCGCACCTCCGTTCTCCCCAATCAGCACTGCTCTAGCCAACTGCGTAAACACCCACCATTAAAAAGAAAAAAACCCGGAACGCGGGACGGGAGAGAGACAGAGTGGGATTATGGCGTCTACTGGGTCTCCCGCGTCACGAAAAAGCCGTTCATGCTTGCCGCACTCACGCAGCCTGTCTCGTAATGCTCGTTTATACTCGTACCCGGCTCCACACCGCAAGTCTTCACGAGCGCATCTGGCAGTCTGGATGAGGCTTGACCAGGGGCGCGGGAAGATGTTTTCGGTTGGGGGTGCTGTGTGTGTCCGTGTTGGGTGAAATTAAAGGGGGGCACGGGGAGTCACCTCATTTGACAACTCCACAAAGAACTACAAGTGCGTCGATATGAACACTCGTTTAAGTGGCATACACACTGGGAAATTTGACTGCATATCACATTTTTGAAATTATCGATAGTAGACAAACATGAATGATCAAGTGTTTGTATTAAATAACATTCACAAACATTAATGAATGTTTTAAAAATATATTGTTCACTCACTGTAAGATGTTACTAGATCTAACTCATGTTAGAAAACATTAAGTCATCGTACAGTAAAGTCTATACAGGAGATAACATTCTGTGTCTGGTTCACTTACGTCGGTGCTCGTGCTGGGGCTGGTGTTGGATGCCGATTTTGGAAAGTTTTTGCTGGGATGGGCATTTAAAAAAATCTGAAATAAAAGTCAATCTTGTTCGCATTCTGTATAGTTCATGTCTGATACCATGCGCCAGCATCACATGTTCTTGAGGATTAGGCCAATCATCCCATATAGAAAACATCACAAGTAAAATTAATCATGTTTATAAAGATAAACATGGGTTTATTATAGCCCACGTAAAAGTTACATTTCAGAGATCATTACAAATAAATTATTAAATGCTAAAACTGAATACATTTAAATGAACAAACTTGGCGTTGCATTTGCAACCATGTGAAAACAGGGGGTGCTGCAGCCCCCTCAGCACCCCTACTTCCCACATCCCTGGTGTTTACTGACTGTTTTGGCCAGGGAATGCTAGAACGCAATCTGTGAAATTCAGTAATTAAGTTAATTCTGTAAAAGTAGTTATACCATTATAATCTTGCCTGCTGAAGAAAAAAAAACAATAGAACCCCTCCCAAAACAAATTTAATGGATTTCAGGGTTATAATGGGAATTTGTTTGGTTTTAATGTAAACTATAATGGTGTCTATTTGATGGATTCTATTGGTGGGATGTAATCTGGCAGATGGCAACCAATAGAACAACAGTAATTCCTATTGGAATAATGGCCAAAACAAAAAATACTTTTGTAATGGTTTAATGGAAACTATAAGAATTTCTGTGATGGTTTCTATTGTTTTTTTCAGCAGGGTAATGATACCCATACTGTGCTGCACATTATTGACAATATTGAGCTGAAGCTTGACTTTGCCAATTTAAAATCGCAAATCAAATCGCAATCGCAATATCTGTCAATAAAATCCCAATTTGATATTTTCCCCCAAATCGCACAGCCCTAATGTCCAATTCTTAAACAAAGCATTATTTTGATTTTGAATCTTTTCGGTGATCAAGTGAACTTCCCTGGTTGCACTCAATGATCCAGTGTTTCAGTAATAGTGTTTACCAGATTGCTGAAGGGGAAAATTATCAGTAAATAATGATTAAAATTTTCAGATGGAGGAATATTTTAGGATTTTTAAATTGTCATAATATGGATGTAAAATAGATTTCATGTTAACTTTGAAAAGTGAGTTCATTTTTGCCAGAAGTAAATACTCTCATTAGAGATTAGTTTGTTTATTTAATTGCTCTGTCTCACCAAATGGATGGAGTTGGACTTCCTGTGCAGCGCGGTTTACATCCTCCCAGCTCGGCTTATGCTGAAACTGCAGTTGGCCTTAAGGAACAAGTGTGGAATGATAAAGTAAGAGCTGTAGTTGTGAATAAATTGGCATCATTAGTGACTCACTCAAATTCATGACATCAGAGATGTTACCCGTTATAGCCTACAGGAGAGAGTCAATCTAGACGCCTGCCGAGGGTACGGTGTTCCCAGCGCACACCCACCCACACTGTGAGGAGCTGCGAGACACTCTCTCTACACACACACACACACACACACACACACACACACGCTCGGTCTGAATCATTCAGATTTCTCCTCTGGCACTTTCAGCAAAGCATATGCGTGAGTGTCATTCACCTAATGTGAACTGAAACACTGGCTGGGATTTCATTCGGCGCGCTGAAAGCTCAAGCTCTCTTTAGCAGAGTGTTGGCGCGGGGCCGACCGCAGCTTTGAGGCCCGGGGTTACGGAGGAACACAGACTTATAGAGCAGCAGTTATCAATGGGCTCATAATGACTTATCCTTGGCATTAGCTGGGAAAATATGGGACTATTATACAAATATTTTTCCAAGAAATAAAATTAGAGAAGAAAGACTGTCGAGGTTGTTACTCATTCGCCGGCCCACACGGAATCTGCGCCCGCTGATTTACTCATCGGAACGCCCGTCATTCTCACCCTTTTCTTGCTAAATATTTGTACTTGTTTGTTGCTACTTTCAGCTCTGTTTAACACGTTTGACCACTAAGGTTTCCCCCTAAAATTAGCATGGGAAAATGTCTGCAGATTCCGTCTACCTGCTCTTTAAGGAGAATTAAATGAGATTGTCATTTGAGGTTCTGATTCCCTATAACAGTTCTGTTTCCTTAACGATTCCATTAACTATTCTCCTAAGAGTCATTTAGTTTGTAAATTAATGTGCACCCAGCAAGGACGACCCTATTATACAATTTCATTTTTCTCCTCATTTTCAAGACAGAATTCAAGACTCTCAATTCAGCTCATTTCTTTTCCTGTGGTGCTGTAGATTCCGTAGCAAATGCTATCGTTGCTGTTTTATTACAGTGCGAGTATTAAAGCAAGAACTGTTACTGTACATCTTAAAAATAGTTGTTTTTTTGAAGTTTAATTTGATAATTTTTAATATATATTCTCATTTAAACTGATTTAATATTTTGTTTATTATTTAGTAAAGTTATA
>NW_015542408.1:3740378-3741107 GCF_001515605.1 Sinocyclocheilus anshuiensis | reverse complement strand
TAATAAATATATTTTAAATATATTCCATTTCCAAAAACAAAAATTAAAATGTGTTAATTTCATTTTAATTTAATCTTATTTATTATCTTATTATTAGTTAACTCTTATTACTTAAAATAATACATTTATTTATTCACTATCATGTTTTTTTTAAACCTGCCAGACTTATTTGTTGCAGAATGTCTAAGCTGCACTTTTTTTCTGTAAAGTGAAAGTGACCTGACTGTCTAGCAAAATTTTCAGTAAGCAGCGACTTAAATTTGAGTCTGTTCCTCACACAAAGCTATCATATGTCTTCAGAGGATGGGATATAATGCACAGGCATATGGACAGCTTTTATCATGCTTTTTTTGTCCTTTATGGATCTTGGTTTCAAGAAAGCAACTGATAAACATCATGAAAACCATTTGAGTTTAGAACAACGTGATGACCATTAAATAAAGACAGATTTCATTTTTGGTGACCTGCTCCTTTAAGAGCTGGAACAATGCAGAATGCCGGTTTGTCCCTGTATTTCTGAGCATGAATGTATGTGTGTGCGCTCAACAGATATGACGGCAGTCTTGTCCCTGTACCGCAGTGAATATCTCAGTCTCTCTGCTGGTTTGATGTGGTGCAGCAGACGGCTCTTAATAATTTATTTGCGTAGCAGCACTTGAACAGTGATTCTGTCTTTCTCTCTCTCTCTCTCTCTCTCTCTCTCTCTCTCTCTCTCTCTCTCACTCTCAC
>NW_015542408.1:3696720-3736783 GCF_001515605.1 Sinocyclocheilus anshuiensis | reverse complement strand
TGCGTTATTGTAATGGACTCTTGCATGGGAGAATTTACCTGTAAATGTCACTCACCCCACTCCAGCAGATGACATCGATAAAAGCCCCCGTAAATCACGCTGGGAGACCCCTATGCCCAATCCAGCAGTCAATATTGCAGCCTAATAAACATGCCAGGGGGCCGTAGTAGTCTGAGATGAGTGTTTTCAAACAAGCAGGACAATTCTTGTCCATCCTGATGCCATTGATGAGACTCACACAGTTCAGTAGCTGTGTTTCACCATCAGCGTACATATTTCCACAATCAACTAGTTAGTGATATTTTAGAATTATTTACATGGTGTTGTAGTGTTTATTAATGTTCTGAATTAGGTTTTTTTTCAGTTTTCATTTTAAATTAAGTTCAAATGTTAGTCATTTTGTTATGTGCATTTTTATTAGCATTTGAATTTTTGAACTTCAACTTCAACTGAAGCTTCTACATACCTTACATTTAATTAAATTTAAGTTTTAGTTTTAGTAATTGTAGTGCTTAACTTAAACATTATTTCCTTTAGTTAGTTGTAAAAACTGAAAAAAGTTTTATTTAAAGTTAAGATTTTCATCTAATTTTTTTTGTTGTTGTTTTATTTCAACTTTATTTTAAGGACGGAAAATAGTTTCATTTTAATGACCAGAAATGATTTTTGACTAAATTTAAACAACATTTTTATCAAAAACTGAAAAAGAAAAAAGCTTCTGCGATTTTGATTCAATTGCTAATTGCAAACTGTACTTGAGTCCACATGAACTGTATCCCAGACCAGCGTTGGTTAGGAAAGTTAGCGTAGGAAAACTACTCGGCAGGAGAATTTGACAAGAAGTGACAGTGATGTACGCTTTAGTTTTTGACTCTTTTTGCAGCTGTGGTTTTACTACAAACGCTCTTACCTTTTGTTCATCCAGTGGTATATTTTCAGCTCTTTCCATATAGGCAGTGTCTAGAGTTCTCTGTATTTCATTTTTTCTCCCAGGATTGGGGTTTGATTTCTCATCATATTCTGCCTTCTGTCTCTTCTTAGTCTCTCTGGATTCTTCCATTTACGCAGCTGAGGGAAAATAAGGTGTTATTTTGCGGGGTTATGACAGGTGTGTGGAGCGTTCCTGTGTTTGATTGACACACTCGTCCTTTTTTTTTTATGTGGATTGAAGGTCTCTGTGATGCAGCACGGGTCTGCAGTACCTACATCCTGGCCTTCTGTTAATGTGTGTGTGTGTGTTTTTTTTAGTGAAACAATTTTGTGAACACTGCTGGAATACCAGAGACACAAGAATATCCTTTCCCTCAACAGCGCTTCTCATCTCTTCTCTAGTCGTGGTCTCTCCAACCTCCCTCTCTCAGTCTGCCAATCCTTTGGCACGGGCCACTCTGTTCTGACATGGTACCATCCTGTTGGATAATAATCCTCAGATGCTACTGCAAACCCACAGAGCAGATCTTCAGCACTCTGAGTATTACAGTACATCGCTTGTGCTGTTGACTTTATGAACGCCTGGGCCAAACCAGCAGGAGAACATATCCTGCAAACGCTCCTCTCTCTCCAGCCTGCATGAGCGTCAGGGATTTAGCATCTGATGGAAATCAGAAACAATCAGAAACGGCATTAGGGTTAGTGGTGGTGTTATTTCGGTACTATTTACTGTATATAGCCTACTATTTTGAATTAGATTAAAAAAAAATCATTTTTTTTAGGTTTAATTTGAAAGATTTACTCATTTTATTGTCTTTTGTGATCTGTAAATTTATTTATTTTTTGGATTATTTTTTATTTAATTTTTTTTTGGTACTTAAACTTACTTTATTTCAGTTTCAGTTTTTCAGTTTATTTCAGTTTATTTACTTTCTTACATTATATTCAGCTTCCAAGGCAACATTTTTAATTTTCAATCTAATATTTATATTTTATTTATAACAAAATGTTTTTTTTTAAGAAGTTTTAGTTTTAATTTTAGTTAACAGTAACAAGGCTGGTACAGTATGTGATTGATGTCGAGAATTTGTTGTTTGTTGCAGTTTATTGTGACTGTGTGAATTAGCCTTTAGGTCAGTATTGTGCAAATTGATTTATCTTACAATATCGCTTTATTATATTATCTGATATAATGAATATGACTTTTAAATAATGTTTACAATCATATTAAATAACTGAAGCTATAAATGTCAAATTAAACATTTCTTGTTCTGCTTTTTCTCTTAGCTAGCATGCTAACCAGGGGTGCGTTTCCTGTACAACGACGTAACTTGCTAATTAACCAACATAGTAGGGCTGTGCAATTAATCGCATGCGATTGTCAAGCGCATCTCGTCAGTAAAGCCGGTTCCGTGATTAGTAGTTTCCGTGATTAGTAGTAAATCTCCATCACCTGCTTTCAGATGGAGCGGCATTTACTACACAGAGCCGTAGTTCACTGACAAGCTAGGCAATATCACGTTTATAATCTAATGCGATTCATCTGCGATTATGAACGCGATATTGCCTAGCTTGTCAGTGAACTACGGCTCTGTGTAGTAAATGCCGCTCCATCTGAAAGCAGGTGATGGAGATTTACTACTAATCACGGAACCGTCTTTACTGATGAGATGAACATGACAATCGCATGCGATTAATTGCACAGCCCTACAACATAGTACAATGCATTGTTGTGGAAACGAACTAGCTAGTCACGACTGTTTCCCGAAAACAGTCGCATCTCCGTCGTTTAAACCACATTAGTTCAACAATATAGGGCCATTGTTAATGACGTCACACGCATGTGGTGGAGGAATAACTTCTGCTATTTAACTGATTAGACATCTCTAAGATGCTGCTGTATTGAACATGGCACCTGATGACTATTTACTATTTTTTGTTCCTTGTCATTTTGTTTTATTTGATGTTTGATTCATTGCGGGTTCCCTCTTACGTCATACTCTGAGGTTCCCTTAGGTATTTGTGCACATGCGCACTCTTCAAAAACAGCGCTTATTGAGGACGTGCTAAAATACATCGATTCAAATGCATTTACATTAGATAGAATGGAATATATACTGTAGATTGTACTGCATGTTAGCTTGTTTATTGTGCCCAAGAGCATAATTTATTTAAGCCCATATGTCTTAATAACAAGAAACTTTGCTTCTAACCACAGGTCGAGAGCTGTAGTTCCAACCACGTAAATTTGCGACACTGATTGCGAATGTTCCTTTGAACTATGGTTTCGGGAAACACCAAATTGTTGAACTATGTTGGTAATGACAGAATTTGCGACCATAGTTGGCTAACGATGCGAAACATGTGAAACGCACCCCAGCCTGTTAGTTCAGATTTGTTCCAAATTTGAGTGCTTTGCAGTTTCTTCTTTTAATTATTGGTCTAATAAATATGTGTCAGATGAATAGCTTCTGACTGTTTTTCAATTTCACACAATGGGCATTGCATTTTATTTACAATGTCCAAAATCTTACCAATCAGGCCACATGGTATGGAAACCCATTTCCACCACAGAATAAAATATAAATAAAACGGGTAAGCTAACTGACTTTTTTTATTTTCAGAATTGTAAGATATAGACCCTGAATTGCAGGGTACAAGCTCACAATTATGACAAAAAAAGTCAAAATTGTGAGTTATAAACTCAGTTCACTTTTTTTCAGACTTTAGTTGTACAAGTCAGATTTTTTTTTTTCTCGGAATTGTAAGTTTATATTTTGGAATTTTCAGTTTATATCTTGCAATTAAAACAAAAAAAGTTAGAATTGCAAGATATAACCTCTGAATTGCGAGGACAAAAGTCAAAATTATGAGATTAAAAAGATTTTTTTTTAATTCCGTGGTGGAAACGGGCTTTCATAACATGGTACCTTCTAAAATGCCATTGAAATCAACAAATAATTCATTTTGTTTAGGGATGCGCCAATTACTCCAGTCTTCAGTGTCACATGATCCTTCAGAAATCATTCTAATATGCTGATTTGCTGCTTAAGAAATATTATAATTATCACATCATATTATACATTATATGATCTATCTATCCTCCCATCCATCAATCAATCCATCTATAAAATATATGAGTATTAGGGATGCACCAATACCACTTTTTTCAGAACGAGACCGATACTTTCATTTTTGGTACTCACCAATACCTGTATTTTCACAGCATTTGTAAAATATTTTTTTAAATATTGGGTACAGAAACAAAATAATAGTAACTAATAATAATAATAATAATAATATGAATCATGTTAGTTGGCTTCATTTAGCAAACAGATATTACCTTCAATTATTTCCACACTAAATTATACCTGTTAAAATGTATTGTATAAGCTTTTGTTACTTTCACTGTTAATTTTAATGGCGCATTAGAGCTGCTCCATTGCAGCAATTTAGTTTTAATCCGCATGCGGTAATGGAGCGAACAGCAATCAAGATCATGCAACAGAAGTGCGTGCTCTCGGACTCTCTCTCTCTCTTGCTCGCTCTCCTTACCGTCAAATAACTTTAGTAACTTGTGCATTGTTTTACTTACTTGCTTTTGACATATCCGACCGAACTACAAACTTTCCAGTGATGTCTGTGAGATATTCACTCGACAAGCTTGCGCATCTGTGCAGCCGCGCGCTCAAAATCCACTCAGCGCGCTCTGCTTATCAGCTCGGGCACATTCGATATACAGGCGTGAATATTGAATGTTTAACATTATATTAATTACTTACATGTACTTCATAGACATCCTTAATCTCTAATAACTCCATTCTACTCTCTGTTGTTCTGTTTTCAGTGTTTCTTTTTCTGGACACAGCTCTATTCACACGCTGTTTGGTATCGGGGCATTTTTATGAGTACGAGTACAGGAGCGCAGTATCGGACCCGATATCCCTAATTTTGTTGTTGGAAAAAAATAATCACTGTACCAAAACAGCAGGAGAACGTATCCAGCACCTCTCTCCAGCTTGTAGGATTGTCAAGGAGTCACACAGGACCAGGATTTAGCGTGCACAGGAAGTCTGACGCGATTGAGACGGCGTCAGGGTCAGCGGTGCTGTTTTGTACGTGCACCCGGAGCAGGCCTGCTTACAAAACTGACACATTTTCAATCATATCGCCGATTCCCTGGAAATCACAGAAAGGCCACGTCGGAGCATTTTATAGAGTACAATGCACCAGATGGGGATTAGTTTTCCCAACATGTGGGGAAAAAAGGTCTTTTTTTAAAGAGAATGCGTGGTGCAGGGGTAATATAGTCAGCTTTGAAAAATGGACCAAATCTTCTGCCGCTGTCTGCAATATACAGTGCCTTTACGGCCATGAAACAAAATCAAAATGGGCCTACATTGGGCCATGGAGACACTGTGCTTTATGTGTAGGTGAGTGTGTGTGTGTGTCAGAGCGTTGCGTGTGGAGGTGTTTTCATTCAGTTGGTGGTAGAATGGCGACACTCTCCATACCTGCAGGGAATTTATTGTGCTAAATGAATTGTGGCCCGTAGAAGTTTGTAAATTGCAAGGCATCAATCTAGAGGAGATATAGAGAGAGAGGAGCGCGGCCGCGTTCACCCCGTCTGATATCAATCCTTTACCGTTAAAACCTCGCCTTTCAATTCCTCCCCATTCATCCTGCAGCAACCTCCGGTGTTTAACAGGGATCATGAAGAGCCCTTAACAAATAAAAGCTCTTTAGTGTTTGAGTGCTGCAGATAAATGCGTGAATGAGGCCGTTTATGCAGAGCAATTAGAATGCCACCCGTTATCTGTAGTGCATCACGCCCCAGACGAGCCAGTTGCATTGCCCCAAATCAATAACCCGGAAAATTTGTTAATGTTAAACTACTGTTTTGAAAAAATACATGTTTAACATCAGTCAGTAAACATTCTAGAGTCTGGCAATGATTGAGTAAGGCGGAGCTACAGCGTGTAATGCAGCACTCAAACTGCTTTCTCAATTATCAACATGTAAACTTATATGCTGCTTTATTTGTATTTCAAATATCAAAATGAATAGAATATATGCTTTGTGGTGTAAATATTTCTCATACTGGTTACTAACAGCAGAAAACATCAAAAGAAAATACATTTCTAATTAATTTCATTTTACATTGCATATATAGTGCCATTTTTCATTATTATCCGAGACCATTATTTTTACATTACAACAAATTCGTCATTTTCATAAAAAGTTATCTATCTATCTATCTATCTATCTATCTATCTATCTATCTATCTATCTGTCTGTCTGTCGTTCTACCTATCCTTCTATCCTCCTATCTATTGTTCTTTCTATCGTTCTGTCTGTTGTTGTTGTTCTATCTATCTATCTATCTATCTATCTATCTATCTATCTATCTTGTCTGTCTGTCTGTCTGTCTGTCTCTGTCTATTGTTCTATCATTCTAGCTATCTATCGTTCTGTCTGTCGTTCTGTTGTTCTATATTATATTTCAGTTTATCAAGTATATGTAATTGTTTTTGAAATGTTTGCCTCATTGAAGTTGTACTCATAATCTGTGAGAATTCTGGGTCATTCTGGGTGCTGATGTTTCCCTCATTACGGCCGTTAAGAGCTTTTCCACATTTCTCCACAGCGAGCCATACTGGGAGAGGTCTGCTAATGCAAGCTCCTGCTCCGCCACTAGGCCCAAGACACTCCACCTTGGAGGGCAACAACATACCTCATCACCATGGTAATCCATCCCTTCTACCACATCTCTCAGTACAGCTGGAGCCAATAGAAGTCACAGATCATCTGCACATACACCAGACATTTCAACAGCACTCCAGACTCACACACATTGTCACAGACAAATAACATTTGTATTGTACAGTATAGATGATACAGATTCAGTGATTTATAGCTTCCTCCCAAAGTTTTTATTAACACTGTCCTTGTCCTTGATCTTAGAATTGTTCTTTTTTTTTTTTTTAACCATGGTCACTGTAGTTTCTTCCAGAATGCTGGTATAGGTATAGCTACTAATGCAAAGGGTGTGCTGCGTTCATGTCATGTCAAAAATACAGTAATGTCAGACTGTTTTACAAGCAGCTCATCTTTGTTAAACACATAATTTGAAAATGCAGAATTAATGTAAAGTAATGTAAATACACAATAACATTAAAATATTTTGGGGTCAGTAACAATTTTTGAAAGGCTGCGTTTATTTGATAAAAATACAGTACTTTTTTTTCTCTAAATATTTCAATTTTAAAATGTTTTTCTATTATAATATATTTTAAAATGTATTTTATTTCTGTGATGGTAAAGCTGAATTTTGATAAGAAATCTGAAAGCAATAAAATATGCTGAAATGCTGTTTATGTAGCATTACTTATCAATGTTGAACAGTTCTGCTGCTTAATATCTTTGTGTAAACTGATACATTTTTTCAAGATTATTTAAGAATATAAAGTTCAAAAGAACAGCATTTGTTTAAAATTGTATTAATATTTTGCAATGTAATTGTCTTCATTGTCATTTTTGACCCATTTCATTCGTCCTCGTTAAATAAAACTATACATTTCTTTTTTTAAAATGTAATGACCCCAAAATTTCCATTCGATGTTGTTTTAATATAGTCACTGTTATCTGGAGTTACTTTTGTCTTAATTGTACATTCTTCAATGATTTGCATGAGAATATAGATGTACATTTATGAAGTAATCAAGTATTTGCTGTCATCACCAACAATAATATGGATCCATTTCAGCCTTTATGCACATTAGAAACCAATCATTTCTAAGAAATTAACAGCTTAGGGCAGAGCGTTTACATTTATATACTGTAATTCAGACACAACATGAACGCTGCATTGATATCAGTCACCAAAAAATAAATGAACCAACAGAACACTCTTAAAAATAAAGGTTCTTTATTGGCATTGATGGTTCCATTAAGCTTTAACATCTATGAAATCTTTCCATTCCACAAAAGGTTCTTTATAGTGAAAAAAGGTTAATCAGATTATTAAAATGTTTTTCACTCTAACACAAAAAAAGGTTCTTTTAAGAACAGTTCACTTGAAAGGTTCTTTGGGGTACCAAAAAATGTCCTTCTATGGCATCGCTGCGAAAACCCCTTTTTGGAACCTTTATTTTTACAAGTGAAATATTCTGGATCTTCTTACACTGCTTAAAGGAGACACCAGATTTATTTATGATTATTTTACAGAAGCTACAGTAGCTGTTTTGGCAGAAACTGTGGTTACTTACCATAGTCAGTTTTTGTAAGGTGTCCTCTCACTACCAGCCTAGAAATGTATATTATTCTTTAAGATTTTTTTCCTCATTGGTGTTTTTTTTGTTTTGTTCATTCAAGGTAGCAATACATCTTTGACTGTCTTTCAAGGATTTGAAAAGGACAAAAATATATTATTTTACAGTAGCTGCAGTAACTGTTTTGTCAGAAGCTGTGTCAACACAGAGTCCTTTTCCCTGTCTTTTCCCCTAACTATCATTCTAGAAATGGACAATGAACACTTTTAGATTTTCCTCATGCATGTATGTTTTCTTTTTGTTCATTCGAGGTAGAATTACATCTTTGACTATGTCTTTCAAGGCTTTTAAAAGGACAAAAAACTCATTATTTTACAGTAGCTACAATTTTGGCAGAAACTGTGCTTACCATAGTCGGTTTGAGTCATTTTCTCTCTCTTTTTCCCCCGACTATCGTTCTAGAAATGAACAATGAACACTTAGATTTTTCCTCATGCATGTATGTTTTCTTTTTTGATCATCTGAGGTAGAATTACATCTTTGGCGTTTTTTTTAATTCAGTGAGCAACCCCAAGTGAGTATTTCGCCTTCACAAAGACATTCTTAATTGATCAAAAACAAGTATTATTGCTTTTGAGCCACGGCAGCTCAAATAAATTATGCCACAGCAACAGAAATCCAATACGTAATAGGCTTAGTAAGACGAGCCGTATTGCTTATAGCTCTGATAAACGATGCCCCTTTCCAGAAGTGCCCTTCATTGTGCCTCTCACTGATTTCCAACCTCTGAAGATGAAACAAGGCATCGTGGGAAATGAAGTTTCATGTATTCCTCCGAGACCAGGCATGCTGGAAGTTTCCAGAGATGCGTGTTTGGGGAAGTCTTTGTAGCGGAAATGCATTTGAGAAATATGCGGCGCTGATTATATGCAGGCGCCGCTTGATGGATTGGTAAGGAACGGAGGCACGGGGGCTCTGGGATTACTGTCACACTGACTAAAGAGGATTTATTTATCACATTCACAAAAAGCCTCTTCTAATAGCTCATCATGGGGTGTATTTAGAACTATTAGTACAACCACCCTTGGCTTCTGATACACTACCTGCCAGTGTGCATAACACCAGATCTGCCTCCTCTGTCATCTGCATTTTCTCTATTTTTATGTCTCTTTTCGCGCACACCGGCATTCTGTTCACGCTTTGACACTTTAGGTATGGCGCAAAGCCACTAAATAGATTTTCACCTTTTTATTCCTCTCTGAAAGCGTTCCAGCGAACAAAAGCACAATGCCAACACCATCACCACGCCAACATACTGGCATTAGATGCCCTCGCTGTCCATTAAAGAGGCGCATGCTTCAAAAGCCAGGAAATTATTTAAATGGACCATATTCTACTTTTGTTGCAGTTTATTTTTTCCCTTAGAAGGCCACTTATAATATTAGTCAAGGTGTCTTGCACCTGAAACAGTCTAAATGTAGTTTCCTGACTATTTTCCCCCTTCGGTGACCTTTAGAATTAAAGCGATAAGAAATTAAAATTTTGATGTTGTTCCAAAATCATATGCTGTTCATTTTTTTTAATATGGAAAAGTAGTTTTTTTTTTCAAGGCCGTAAAAAAGACATAAAAAGAGTCCATAGTATGTTTGGCTATATTGCAAGTCTTCTGAAGTCATGTGATAGCTTTGTGTGAAGACAATTTACAAATTTAGTTATTTGGTTTTCTCTGCTGCAGCTGTCAAATGTAATTTTCCTGCAAACTGGCACACCGTTTTTTGGTGCAGGAACCAATGGGGCTTGGCATCAAACATCAAACCTGTATCTTAACAAATACATTTAGCTAAAATACAGGTTTGTTCCTCACTCAAAGCTATTGTTTGGCTTAGGAGACTTGGAATTGAGCAAGAGGCATTTGGACTACTTTTTTTCTCTTGCCACTTCAGACTATTGTTTTATATGTAAATGACCTCAGTTATGATTTCCTAACTCCTGTGGAATATTTATAACTGTCGTTCATCTAAACGTGTCAGGTTGCTGAATACTAAATAGATGTTGATACGTACACTACTGTTCAAAAGTTTAGGGTTGTTAAAAAAAATATTTATTTGATCAGAAATATAGTAAAATAGTAATATTGTAAAATATTATTACAATTTAAAATAACTGTTTTCTATTGGAACATATTTTAAAATGTAATTTATTTCTGTGATGGAAAGCTGAATTTACAGCAGCCATTAGTCCAGTCTTCAGTGTCACCTGATCCTTCCGAAATCATTCTAATATGCATATATAATCAAAAAAAATTTTTTATGAGACTTTTTAGTCACAAGTGATGGTGTACTGTATAACTGAAGCAGTGACTGTCTGGTTTGGTCACTGTGAGGTGTGCTTATGTATCTCAGGTTGATGAGTCTGCCGGTGAATTCCAGCAGGGTTATTTAGTTTAAGTGCTGTTTGATCCGGGAACGCCGAGCAGACTGAAATTGAGATAAATGGCTGTGTGGAGAGGGACGGCCACCTCTCTTCCCAGCATGGGGCCTTTGAGGGGCCGCAGTGGGGCCAAGGGTCTGCCGCACACCTGTCTCTCCTCGTTATGTAGTCCAGCGCTCACAGAGATACCAGCTCTCCTCTATCAAGGCTTATTGGGACCTTTGGCCCCATAAACAGCAAGACATGCACAGCGATTGAGTCGTGCACATCCATTACATGTACATACACGCGCACATTATATATTCCATCCAGCCCTGTTTCTTCTCCAACACCTGATTGGACCAAACTCGGATTGGATTCGACTGAACAGTTGGAACAGAGCATTGGAATAGCTGTGGTAAAACATCAGATAGAGTTAAAGGGTGTGAATGCCAAAGATTTAGATGCATTGGCTCGGGTTGTGAAATCGTCCAATCATCTGAAGAAACTCTTTCATTGCCAGAAGGGATTCCCTAGTTTTGGAGAATAATAAATGTTTGTGTTCTTAAAGTCAACATGAAACAGACTCGCAGCCCATTTAACTTGCATAATGTGATGGATTTTAGAGTAAAACCAGCTGATCTGGAATTGATCAGACTGTGAAAAGTGGCCATGATTATACTAGAAAAGATGCATATACTTTTTGCAGATGATACCAGAAAACTTTTTTTTTTTTTAGCCTTTATCTGCTGGTTTTCAGAGATGTTGAATGGTACGTGGAGGCTGAAGGTCAAGAGCCTCTCAGCATGTCTCAATGGTATTGTTACTTTTTCAGATGTATTATTTGCTACGACTGCTGCAGCCAACCGCCCAAATGTTCACGCAAAGAAAGAAGGTGTAACTTTTATTCTCGCTGTTGCCGCCGTGGCCATGCTGTGGAGACACTGTGTGTTTCGTTGTGAAAGCGAAACTATTTTGTTTGGCCTTCCAAAAGAGGACGATATCTGCTTCGTCATGCCTGGAGCTGATCTGTGCTGGTCGCTGAGGAAATACATCAACTTCGTGCTGTGGATCGCCGGATCGGCTTTCACCGTGGACATGAGCCCAGCCCGGGGTCGTCACATGTGGTTGCCGCAAGCCCTCCGGACGCTCCTTCGTCAAATCCACCGGCCGCGCCGTTCTCAAGCCCGCCAGCCTCTGCTCACTCAAGCCGGCCTCTGCTCACTCTAGGCCTCCGGCCCACTCTAGGCCTCCGGCCTCCACTCACTCAAGGTCGCGGTGTGTGACGCTGTTTCGTTGTGAAAGCGAATCTACTCGTTTATAATAGGTTTTAATGTTTATGTCTCATAGCTCCGGCCGGACAGGGCATCACAATATGGTAAGGGACGTAACATTTCCGTCACACGCTTGAGGTATTCGGCCAATCACAACGCTCTGGATAGCTGGCCAATCAGAGCACACCTCGCTTTTCAGACCGATGAGCTTTGTAAAAACCGACGCGTTTCAGAAAGGCGGGGCATAGAGGAGAAACAATAATGTACAGTATGTGGAAAATAATGTGTTTTTTGAACCTTAAACTGCATAAACACATTTCATTACACCAAATACACAAAATAATGTTCTTTCATGCATCATGTGACCCCTTTAATTACTGTTTTAACTACTGACAAGATTTTAGAAAGGCTGCATTAATAAATGTCTATTTACCTATTGGCTATCATCATTTTCTCCATCTGTGCAGTCTTGGTTCACATTTAGAAAATGATTAAATTTTGATTAAAATTATAATGGCAAATCTGTTAAAGAACAGAAAATAAAGGTTTCAAAGATGGGTTTTCACAGTGATGCCATAAAGAACCAATTTGGTTCCTCAAAGAACCTTTCAATTAACTTTCTAAAACTTTTTTTCTGAGTCTGAGAACATTTTAATAATCTAAAGAACCTTTTTCCAATATAAAGAACCTTTTGTGCAATAGAACGGTTTCATAGATGTTAAAGGTTCTTAATGGAGCCATAAATGCCAATGAAGAACCTTTATTTATTTTTTTAAAGAATAAGATCATTTTTTGACTTCATGTTGACTTTAAAACCCTATTGAAAGCAGAAATTCATGGCTTTCCATCTATGTCTGTTAGTTTTGAGGTCATCTGTATGCTAGTATACTGCTTTTTGTGAATTGTGAGAGATTCATAAACAGATGGCTGTTCTAACGCATCTGACATTAAATTAATTGCTCAGAGTTTTTTCTTCAAGTAATGCTTTTTAACATTCCCAAATAATCATTCTCTCTCCGTCCCATAATGTGGATTTTTTGTAATGTGGCATATGCCACATACTAGCTTTGTGCTGACGTTGAAATACTAACATTATTTTGCATTTGACCAAGTCAGGATGAAGTTACTAATAGAAAGTACCTACCTGAAGCGATTCAACATAACGGCTAAAATGGTCAGGTATAAATACATTTTCAGCTGTATTTTAGGACACAATTAAAGCTAGTGCATCTGAATGAGCCTCCATTAACAGTCCCCATGCACAGCTTTTTAATGGCTTGCTGGCTGTGATACAGAATTTGCGAATAAGTGAGCTAAATGAGGCTGTTTATCAAAAAAAAAAAAGTTGCATCAAATATGACACTCAAGTTTTGATTGCTCAAGTCAACAAAAAAATATCATGGTCTGATAAAGCTGTAGCTGTTTACAGAGTGACATTTGATGGATGAAGTAGGTCAGACTGACGTCCTGTGCACATCAGCCTTTGTTTGTATGCAGGAAATTACTTTGTTGTGTCATGTTTTGGGTCATCGTATAAAAACAAATACGGAAATCGTATAGCTAAGTAGATTTTTGCATTTTCTGAAAAGAATTTGAGCCTTGAATGTGTTAGTGGTTGCTGCCAGGTGTTCCGAGTTGTTTTAGCACTTTTTTTAGTATTCAAATTAGTTTGTTGTGTCATATTTGGGTCATCAACATATATAAAACAAATACATCCAAATGGAAATTCACTTAGAAATTGCATAACTAAAGAGATTATTGGTGCAAAACGTAGCGTGTTAGTGGTTGCCAGATGTTCTGAGCAGTTTTAGTGCATTTTTTTATGTATTCATAGTAGGGATGCACCGAAATGAAAATTCTTGGCTGAAGCTGAACAAAATGAAACACTGGGCTGAAGGCCGAATACCGAACACGGTTTTTCACGTTTTTTTCCCCCATTTTGCCAATTTTTTCACCATTGCATAAATTAAATAGCCAAAATGTGCTTTTTACTGTTTTGTCTTGCTTTTCAAAGAAAAAATCATTTACAAAACAACTATTTAAAAATATTTACTCAACACTGAACATTTTTTAACATTCTAGCACACATTATACCAATAAAACGCAACTTAAAATTAATAAGTTAGTAAAATAATATTTTTGGCCATTTTTTTAGACCCCCTTCTTGAATCAGGCATGTATTTTTTTACCATACAAATAAATGCAGCCTTGCTGAGCAGAAGAGACTTCTTTTAAAACATTAGAAAATATTATAGATCCCAGTCTGAACACTATGTGTAAATGTTACAATAAAAATGTATTAATAGAGCTGTTGTAATTATTATTTTCATTTTTTTTCTTTTTTTCTTTTATTTTACTGAACAACAGTAAAATTACGATAATAACATTTGCTAATGTTGATGGAGTTCTTGCTTTTTCTCAGCTTTTATTTTGGCAGAAATCCACAGGAAGACCTCAGTGCTTCTTTTTGTTGACAAATTATTCTCATTACGAATTTGGGAAGACGTTTGTTGCACGTATCGCATTGTCACATGCCTTGTAAAAATTCATAAAAATGTTACTGAGCAGCTGACGAGTAACACTGTTTCAGCGCAGATTTTCCTCGCGCTTTGGACTTTGAACCCTGGCGCCGCGAGCTCGTGCAGTGCTGTTTGAATACATGCAATTTGTGCGTGGATTAGAAAACATAACATTCTGCAGTTTATTTAATTGTTTAAGCACATTTTGCGATTTCAATCACCATACAGTAACCAGCAACAACCACCCTTCCTCTTCTCACCGAAGACATGCGCTGCAGTACTAAACGGTCTCTCGCTGTCAGTGCTTGTAATGATTTTTGCGTCTTTCTCGGACAGCTTTAAATGTTTCCACACCGCCGTCATGTTTGCTGCATTAGCGCGCGCCTCTATTTGATCACGTCACGTCATTGTTCGGTACAATTTATTCGGCCTTTTCGCTTATTCGGTTCTTAATTTCGGTTGCCGAACATTCGGTGCATCCTTAATTCATAGATAATTCTAGATATTGCTTGTGTTCCTCTTTTAATAGTTTTTCCCGTTTAATTGATTAATTGTAAACTAAAAATTGTAAGTCTCATTTAGCATTATTTGAAGTATCATTCAAATACCACTCATTTGTACCAGTACTAGTCTTAAGCGGTAGATTTTTTTTTTTTTGTCTTATTTGGGTGATCAATGAATAAAAGACATGGACATTATTTCAGAAACTGCATACAAACTAATTTTTGCATTTTGTGAGGAAAATTTGAGTGGTGCAAAACTCGCAGTCAGTGGTTGCCTGATGTTCTGAGTAGTTTAAGTGCATTTTTTATGTATTCCTTGATAATTCTAGATATTGCTCGTGTTCATCTTAATATGTATACAGTTTTTTTGATTATATAATTGATTGTGAACTGAAAATTTTAAGTCTCAATAAGCACTATTTGAAGTATTATTCAAATACCACTCATTTTTACTGGTACTAGTCTTAAGCGGTAGATCCTACAGGAAATTGGTCTTATTTGGGTCATCAACATATAAAAAAACAAGGAAATGAATTTAGAAATTGTATAACTAAGTTTTTGCATTTTCTGAGGAAAATTTGAGCGGTGAAAAAATCGCAGTCATCAAACTAGTGTGTTAGTGGTTGCCAGGTGTTTTGAGTAGTTTTAGCACAGTTTTTTTTTAATATTCATTCCTAGATATGACTCAGGTTCCACTTTTAAGATGTATACAGTTTTTTTTTCTGTTTTATTGATTGTAAACTAAAAATGTTGAGTCTGAATATGCCCTATTAATACCACTAGTAATTTGTACCAGTACAAGTCTTAAGCAGTAGATCCTCCTGTTGCCTTGATTTCCTCAGCTTTTAAAGTTAAACTCTAATTTCTATATAAAAACAAGTAAATTGTTTGTCGTTTTAGAGCTTGGTTTCAATCCTGACCAGCGGCAGAAAGTTCCTGTTGTATGGGGCATAAATTAAGATATCCATTAGAGAGAGGGAGAGAGAGAGTCCTGTGGAGCGCTGGTTAATATAATGTGTGGCAGGTGGCCTGCTTTGCCTGAGGAAGATCTGTAGGCCATGACAGCTCAGAAAAGGCGTAAATCCTCCTCCTCTCTCTTATCTCCAGCCACATTTAGTTGCCATGGGGATTTTATTTATGCAGCTGGAAGCTTCCATACTTCAGGTGAGATGCAAACATTTCAGCTGCTGCCTTTCTGTCGGCCCCCGCCACCGCAGCTCCGGCTGCATTTCATGCTTAAACACATGACAGAGGGACGTCTGTACCTGCTGCCGAGGTCTGAAGACCTGTCTGTTGTAACCGAGGGGAAGTAAAAGTACCTGCTTTTATTGTGTCTAGAAATGGATATAACACGGTCAGTTGAAGTATTTGTGTGATGATGCTGTCCAGAGCGATTTGTGAGGTGTTTTATAGTGCGAACGCACTAAAGATTGAGGGATTTAAAGGACCAGAGAAGGAGAGTTGAAAACAACATGGAATTAAAATGAACCCTGTGTAATTTCTTTTAAAAATATCCTCAGTTTTATCGAGCACTATTTATCAGTGCTCAATAAAAGAGCACTCAATAAAATATCACTATTTATCAGTATTGAAGAAAATATGAATGGTGCTGTATGTGGTTGCTAATATCTTATTTATTTATTTGCTTTTATTTTACTTTTTCAAATTTTTTTGTTCACCAAAAATAGACTGTTGGACAATAACAAGGGCAAACCAATAAACAAATATAGTGTTACTATATCTAATTAATTTTACAGAATCTTGAATCTTATAGAATCAATAAATAAATTGTTTAATTACTTAGATATAGTAACAGTTTATTTGTTTATTGGTTTGCCCTTTTTATTGTCCAACAGAGAGGGGTTTGACTGGCGAACAATAAAAATTGCAAATAAATACATAAATAAATATCAAGATGTGAATTGAAATCATATTTATTATTTCTCCTCAATAACTACTATTTTTAATTGAAAAACATACAGAATCTTGAATCGTATAGAATCACTAAATAAATTGTTTGTTTTTCAGTTAAAAATAATAGTTATTGAGGAGAAATAATATGATTTCAGTTCACATCTTGATATTTATTTATGTATTTATTTGCAATTTTTATTGTTCGCCAGTCAAAAACCTGTCTGTTGGACAATAGAAAGGACACACGAATAAAGGACAATAAAAAACAATAATAAGGCTGAATGAATGAATGAATGATCACTTAGAAATTAAGTTTAATATTCAGTAACAGTGATTGATAATATCAGAGCCCAATAAATTGATTGCTAAAAAGACGTGCTGCCCAGTATTATTTCCCACCAAATGTTCTGTTTCACTCATAAATACATCACATTATGAAAGTTAAATGCATATTCCATTTCATGTTGACATTTTGAGGAATAATGTGTAGAAACAGTGCCGTTTTTTCTCCCAGGTGTGCATGTGTTCGGAGTCTAGAATTCAAGCTCGCTCTTCATTTGGACAGATCATGCTGTTTAGGCTTGATTTTGCTGCGCATGAATGTTGCCGCTGTGCTGTTAACCACGCTGAAGGCCGTGCGAGTATTTCACAGGCTGCTTTATAAGCCTCCCAGCTGTGTACCGGAACGCGTCCTGGGAAAATGGCACGTATGGTCACCCTAAATTATTACATTAGTTCAGGTTTGGGAGTACATTTTTATTTGAGTGATTTTTGGTGTTTTAAGCACCAAATTTAGGAAAGTCTTTATAAAAGTCTAACAGTTTGGAAAATGGAAAGGCTCTTCAGTTTGATTATCATTTAAATCAGTGTTCCGATCTGGAATATTTATTATTAAATGACCAGTTTTGCCATGTAAGAAATATTTCATAGCACCAAGGATCATCACCACATTGGCAACATATTTTTATTTAATTTTAATCACCCACATTCACTTAATCATGGAATTGTGTTAAATAAACTATAATATATCAGGACATATACAGAATGATGAAGGCATGAAAATGTAGTGCATAGTAGGAATAATCTGGGAATGATATCAGAAAATCACATGGATTGGATTCAGATTTTCGGAGATGTGGCTTAGCGATAAGTGTATTTGCTCCAATGTGTTGTTTTTCTTTTATTAACCTTTTTTAAGTGAAGACGTTGAGGGCAGGTGGTGTTGAAATGATGTGCACTTGTTCGGAGCGATACGTTTTGAACATTGCATGAGCGTACTTGCAGTATATATTACGTTGTTGCGAGTTTTTCTGTTTGATGTTATTTTTTTTCGCTTTTTCTGACCTACTTTTCTTTTTTTTTACTCAGATTCTCCTTTTTTATAGGTGCCTAATCGTGCTGTTTAGGCTTGATTTTGCTGCGTGTGAATGTTGCTGCTGTGCTGTTAACCACGCTGAAGGCTGTGTGAGTATTTCTCAGGCTGCTTTATAAGCCTCCCAGCTGTGTACCGGACTCAGTCACTTAACCCCTGTCTGAGGAGGCAGCGTTAGCATTAGCCAAATGGACACGGCACAATAACAGCGTGGTGCTAACAGCGCACTCTTGTGCTGGCCTAACGTGCTAATGGGCTTGAATATGGATCACATTAGCTGGAAATGTCAGCAACGTTAAGACAGGTTGTTAAGTACATTTATATTGATTTGTCATGGCTGTATTTATTTAGGGTGACCATACGTGCCATTTTCCCAGAAAATCACATGGATTGGATTCAGATTTTCGGAGATGTGGCTTAGCGATAAGTGTATTTGCTCCAATGTGTTGTTTTTCTTTTATTAACCTTTTTTAAGTGAAGACGTTGAGGGCAGGTGGTGTTGAAATGATGTGCACTTGTTCGGAGCGATACGTTTTGAACATTGCATGAGCGTACTTGCAGTATATATTACGTTGTTGCGAGTTTTTCTGTTTGATGTTATTTTTTTTCGCTTTTTCTGACCTACTTTTCTTTTTTTTTACTCAGATTCTCCTTTTTTATAGGTGCCTAGCATTCAATTATTTAACTGCTTTCTTTTCATTTTTTCATCTACCTGTTTCTTTGTCTCTGCGCATGTTTAAATAATGAATGTTATAGATTTCCCGGAGAGGAGAGGAAGGTGGTAGAGGAGTACAGGGGAGGAGTACAGCGTTGCTTGTTTTCGCTCGGTGTATTTGAACAGCGGGACTTTGCTGAGGAACCTTGACCTTGTCTGCACTCTGTCTACCTGGCTCTCCGCTATTTCCTTGGGATCCAGGTGACAGGTTTTTGAAGTGCAGGTTGGCCACTAATGCAGATGTTGCGTGGAAAATGGAAAAGGGGTTTGATCCCACCCATGCCCTTCGTACGCAACTCTGTATATCACGGTCCAGTGACACAAGCATTAAAGATGACGGGATCTTTCAAGTCTTGAAGAAGGGAGGCCCAGTGTGAGATTTCTGAATTTAAATACACACTCTTTGCTTGTTGTTATGTTAGATTTATAAGCCATTTTCACTTTTTTATTTCTTAAATTCTGCATATCATCAAAGCGCAGCATTGCATAAAGCAATGCATTCATTAAAATAGGACTGCGTGTTTGAAATTGCCCTCTCTTTTTGTTACACTCTGCAAATTTGGTCAGAATACACTGTGTTGCTGCAACACAAATAGTTTTTTTGGTTTGCCTTCAGATTTCTGTGAAGCAGAAATCAATTGGTTCCACTGTGCATGTTTGGGAGTTGGAAGAGAGAGCGTGTGGTTAGGTAGAAACGCGCCTCATCTGAGACAGAAACACTTATCAGGACGAGCAGAGTCTCAGGAGCCGCTGTGCTCAAACCTCCCTCCTGAGCCAGATTTCTGCGGACAAACAAACACGGCAAAATACTCAACAAGGATTTAATCTCTTGCTTTTTTATTCTTGCTTAGTGAACTTAGCAGCTGATTTTGTGGCCTTTGGAATTGTCAAGGTTGGGAATTCACTGTACTGTGGTTTAGGTGAATTGCATTGTTTTGCAAGTTTGCAAGTTTGGTTAGTTAGACTCCCAGTTGGTCAGGCCCGTTTGTTTTGATGATTTTATATGGGTTTTAGCTACTTGTTAGTTGGTCAGCCTAGGAGATTAGCTTGTCAACTTGCTAAACCAGCTTAGACTGGTTTGAGATGTTTTAAGCAGGGTGCACATACTTAAACACTTAAATGTAATTGTGACGGGAGCATGTAGTAGCTATATTTAGCATAGCGTACATGACACAGCTGGGTAAATTTGATCCAGACATTGAATGTGTAAAACTTTTTGTTATCTTATGTGGTTTTCTTTTCATATGAAGAAAGAAATAATATTGTTAGGAGTAGGATTTAGCATTGTATAGCACGTTTAGCATTTTAGCTTAGCATACATACACCATTTGGTCATAAATTTGGTTCAAAACAGTGAGTGTATAAAACTTTTTTGTTATCTTATGTGGGTTATCTTTTCATATGAGGAAAGAAATATTTTTGATAGGTGTAGCATTTAGCATTTTATAGCACGTTTACCATTTTGGCTTAGCGTACACGACAAGATACACCATTTGATATAAAACTTTTTTGTTTTTGGTAATCTTATGTGGTTATCTTTTGTTATCATTTCATATGAGGAAGGAAGTATTATATGGATAACATTTAGCATTGTATAACACACCTAGCATTTTAGCTTAGCACACATGTATCGATACACCATTTTATCATAAATTTGGTTCAAATCATTGAGTGTATAAAACTTTTTTGGTGTCTTATGTGGTGTTCTTTTCATATGAGGAAGGAAATATTGTTAGGGTTAGCCTTTAGCATTGTATTGCTTAGAATTTTAGCTTAGCTTACATGAAGTTACACTGTTTCTCACTGATTCAGTTCAAAACATCAGTGTGTAACGTTTATTTGTGTAATCTTATGTGGAGTTTTTTCTTATGCAGGAGAAGATATATTGTTGATAGATGTGTCTTTAGCATCGTATGGCATGCTAAGCATTTTAGCTTAGCATTTTCCATGACAAACACTATAATCTTTCTGCTTGAAGAATATACACACACCATATATTGTCGTAATCGCCTGTTTATTGGCTATATGTTCCACTAGACTGATTTCCCCCTCCCGCTTAGCCGTCTCGAGAAACACACAAAATTAATTTCTCCCCGTCCAACACGAAGGAGGCCCAGAGAACTTTTAATTTAATGTTTTATTTTTCATTCGTTAGAAAAATTAAGATCAAAGTCAAATTAAGTTCATCCAGGTCCATGTAATCTGTAATTTGGGAGCCTGGAGCAACAACACTCTTTGAGTGTGGCGTTGCAGCCATCTTTAGATGTGGACGGCGGTAATTACCCAGCTGTTGCTGAGCTATGATTGACACGTGTATTTGGCACAGACCATGTGCACTATTCATGAGCCGCATACCAGCGATAATTAATTGATTCATATGCCTGTAAGCTTTTTCTAAAATATTAACAAGATAAGATTAAAAAGGCATGGAGTCGTCAGAGCGGGGCGGTTCTGACCGTGGCGTTGGCTGTGAGTCTATTACCTGGAGGAACGCTCAGTTTGTGTGCTTTGCCTGTTGTTTTGTGAGATAAAGTAACTCCTGCTGCTGCACGGATACTTAACCTGCATGTAAAAATTAAAAGTGTTTTAGGTGCAAAAAGCAAAGTTTTAGACATTTATGTATTGCACATTTGCCAGTGCAAGGGTTGCTTTGCATCTATCAGAAATATGCAATTATTATTACTGCTATAGAGTGACTTCTTTAATTTAATTAACAGTAAAATCATTGTGCAGATTGCCATATTGCATTAGAGTCTGCTGTTTGACAACTATTTACGGTACTTTCCTAAAACATGTGCAGGGTCTTACTGCACATGATTCATAAATGCATGCTATTATTAAGAGTAATTCTCTTCATAATGTTTCTGTAATGTTCAAACCACCTGCTATATAGGGACTTTTCATAAACCAGTCTATTTCTTATTTTTCTTTTTTCCCCCTTGATCAGACAGAATTCTGTCCCATTTCTGAAATAAAATGGGCTACAAATGCCATCTCACACCGATTTTAATATGAAACTGAACATTCATTGGCGAATAATATAGGGCAGGGCTTGATTATGACACTGTGATTTTATTTTTTATTTTATGTTATTTTATTTTATTCCCCTACTTACACTCAAGAGAAAATTATTTCAGAGGTGGAGAAAAGTTTTGTGTGTGTATATATATATATATATATATATATAAAAATTTCTTCCCTTTGCTTACTTGACTTTTTATTTCATCAACAGAAAACAACAAAATAATTTAAGTAGATATATATTATCAGTATATTTTACTGTTATTATGTTAATGTTGACTTCATGTAACAGCGAATCAGATTTTATAGATCTAGTGGACACAGATGCCAATCACAGTAGCAGGACCATCTCTTCTCTGTCTGGTTTTTCTATGGGTCGACGTCACATTAAATCCATATAGGTATTGCTTATTACAGTGTGTTCTCCAAATGTCTGTGAATTAGCCCCAGATCACACTCTCTTTACACACACACAAACGCACGCTCGCTCTCTCGGCAGCCAGTTCCTCCCATCTATGAGATGGAATCAGGGTGAGAGAGCTGTGTGAAGCTGGCATCTCCTGACAGGTAGTCACCTTGCAGGTCTCACTGCTTGTGTCATGAATAAACATGGCTGCTAGTGGCGTACTGCTTGGAAAAGCATGCTGGCTCGGGTAATGGCCTCTCAAGCCGCGAGAGCGAGAGCCGCCGCTCCACTGCTATTACGGGCCGTGCCAAAGAGCCCCGACTTAGAAACATTCATGCCGGCGATGTTTATTAAAGCCAGCGAGCGTGCAGACACACGCAAATACACAAACAAACACATCGACTGCGGCCTGAGGTGGAGGCTCTGTATTTTCTGCCTGTCGTCAAACTGTTGCGCTGTCTTTACCGTGCATGAAAGAGCAAACAGCGCTTCTAGAGCTGTTATTAGATTAGCATATGACATGCACTAGAGGAACACTGGACGTATAGAGTTTAGGCAGAGTAGATTATGCATTTAATTTGACACGAACAGAAATGACGGATAAATGTATAGTCAGTTTTATAAGCCGTACTGTCTGAAAGGGGAAGTGTGTCATTTTTTTTCAATGTAAAAATACTCTAATCTTAGGTTAATATGTAGATTCGGCATTTATAGGTCTGTGGTGCTTTCAAAACATGGATCTGTTTATTTGAACAGCCCAACGTAGCTACATTGATTTGAGTTTTGCGAATTGACATTGACTACATAGATTTTTGAGTTTTGAACGGGTTTATCTGTTTTATTATAGTCATTATTTTAGCAATTCTGTTGACTATAGTGGTGCAGAAATTACACATTCCACCTTTCAAGTTGCAATGCAACAGAAATAGAGAGAGATCTTTTCTTCTGTATTATAGCGTACTTTCAAGTCAAATGGATAATTGAAAAAGTAAAAATGTAGGACGGGGCATTGGTTCAATCCATCGGGTTTTTTTTTTTGGTTTGAATGGAGGCGGATATGAATGTGATTTTGAGGTTGATTGTAAGAAAGGGGCAGGGTTTATGTGGACGAAATGATAGGATGCCATTTTACCAGAAGATCAAGTTATGACATTTTGATTAATAATAAAATTACAAGGTCAAAAAAAGTGCATACAGTAGAAGATGTTCCCCAATAGTAGAATTCACAATTATTTTACAAACTAAATAGTGTTCATTATGACGGCAAATTTGCATTTAATTTTAGTCAGTCTTTTGACTAAAATGCCATTTAGTTTGTCATATTTTAGTAATCTGAATTGTTTTAGTTGACTAAATATCATAAGATTTTATTCAACTCTTATTCAAATCTACAGTAGGTTTTCTCAGGGTTTGTGGCATGTCAGTGAGTAAACATGTCAGATGCAATGAATCAGCATCTGTATTGATGGTAAGTTTGTTAAAATGAATTAAATTTTATATTTTTTTCCATTTAAAGTAAAACTATCACGTTACAAAACTAGCATTGTATTGTACAATTACAATAGAAAATATATTACGATTTAATTTATAGAACCTTTAGAAATTCTATAAAAACATAAAAAAGCAAAACATGCTTTAAGTGCATTTTTATTTGTTTTTGAAGTAGAGTTAAAAAAATCTCGCTAAATTTTATGTAGAAATGGTGCATCGCCATTTTGCTCTGACCAAAGTGATTTGAACGCACTTTGCGTCGTAATTACGACTTCCCAACTCATAAATACGAACATCCCAGTAGGAAATGAACGCACCATTAGTTCTGATTGGATCTCTTCACAAATTATCCCTCCCTAATATTTTGTCTTGTTTTTATTTGTTGACGAAAAGAAAAATAGATTTTTGTCATAGTTATTGTCATTCAGAACTGGGTTTTATTTAGTTATTGTCTTGTTTTCATCTGTAAAAATGTTGTTGATGAAAATTAACGTAATTAACACTGCGAGCCAATTTGAAGGTCCAAGTTTATGTGTAATTTTCAGTCTGTTTTCTGCTTTTTCTAACAATAAATTTGTGGAAAGGTGTTTTTTTTCAGTGTTTTGTTGGCTGAACAGACATGTGTACAACAGTATATTGACATTTGAACAGAATGTTTTATTATAATGAAGTCGCAGTCTACTCTGATGTTACAGCACACATTACTGTTAATTTCTTGAGATGGTTTAATATAACATTGCAGAATATATTATTTTCGTTTATTATTATTATTTAGGTTTTTATTCATTTGTAGTTTACTTAGCTCTACTCATTTCAAGAATATTAGATTTTAAACATATTTTTAAGGATGTTTTTTCTCCTGAGGTCTCTGTAGGTAGGTTTTGAATGCGAAAGTGCCAGAAACTGGGTTAACGTTCTTTTACCAAACAGTAAAAAGTAATATACAGGAGAAGCTTTAAGAATATGCAAAATATTGTTGCTGCAGTCTCTGCCGTAGAGTAGAAAAAGTAAATTATCCCCACTCTGACAGCATGAATTGATGTATATGAGATGTTGAATGCAGTCAGCTATGTCAAAACATTATTTTTCATGCACTGGCTGTTTGCTTTTGCTTTTGCGTTTGCGTGACTGTTTGGGGTGATGTAATTATCTGTCAATCTCAGTCAGTAAATCACTATGTAAACAGAAGAAGTGGGGGCCGGAATGAGACAGAGGTTTGGGCAAATCAGCTTTGGAATGAGGTGGACGCAGTGGGTCAGTCATTTTTTATTCTCTAAATGAAAAGCTACTAAATATTGCATAAGCACAACTGCACTTGCTTCTAAATAAAAGCAGAAGTCTCCTGTTTATGTCTTTTTAAGTGTCTCAAGAGCAATATTCTTGAATTAAGAAGAGTTAAGCACCATCCACAAAGTTTATCCGACAAGCTAAAGTATTTTTTAACTAATCATCCGCCTGATTCCATCCCAAAGCTACGCAATCCAATCTAACGCTCTCGATTCGGAGTGAGGACATTACCCAGCATTCTCGGAGGCTTACGGTAGAGGTGCTCTTAGCTCTAATTAAAAGTTAGAAATCGTCTCATTATGATGATGAAAGTGCAGAAGCAACTCTGGAGAAGTCCAAATGTGTCATCGTTGTGAGGTGGGTCGAAATCAAACCACTTATTACCTTGTCAGGCTGTTCACAGACTCCCTAATGGCCGTTTCCATTAGTGCGGCCTATCAGCGCAGATACGTGGATTAATCATGCTTTCATTTGGGATGGAACATCATATGGACTGAAGAAAAGGTAGACTTCAGAAAAAATGGAGATTAATCAGCCAACGTTCGGGCGATATCAGTCACATGGCGTGCAGCCATGTGGGCGGCTTCGAGGAACACTCCTAGTAATTCTGGGACATTTTCTTAGCCGAGTTTTGACGTTCTTTTAACGATTTTTACTTGGTTGGTTATGGTTAACGAAAACATGAAATGGCCTTCCTGACATAACTTGCATAATTACATGTTTCTGAGAGGAAAAATGTGAAAGAATCACACTATTACTTCTCTAATGATTTGATTCGCAGTTTAAACCTGGCAAATAAAAAAATTGGTGAAAGGTCTCATAGACTTGCATTGAACGCCCTAGAATCGTAGTGAAAAAAAAAAATTTGTAGAAATTGCATTATTACTTATCTAATTATATGATTTATGGTTTAAACCTGGCAGATGATGAAAGGTCTTATAGTAAATAGTGGCAATGATGAAAAGTTTAATAGTGGCAAGTTCTGCACGAGAATCACTTACATATTTTGTTTTTGAAAATGTAAAATTCAAATTTGGATGACAAATAATGTAAACTAGGGGTGTCCCCGACTAAGGATTTACATAGTCGAATCGGAATTTTCGAATCTTGCCGATAGTCGACTGATAGTCGAATCATATGTTTGGGGGCAGGGTCAAAATACATTACCAAGAGTCAAGTAGTCAGACATTCGACAGTCATAAATACTGAAGTTAACACACAGGGAAAATGAGTAATGGACGCCTCGCAGATAAAAAAATACTGTTTTATGTTTTGATTAAAAGATAGTTAACATTAAACTTCAGCAAAACCCTAAGAATTCACAACATTTTTACAATAGTGCTCTGATTATAACGTTATGTATATGACAGTGGTTATTAATGTTCTGCATTTCTGTTCTGAGCTGCGCGCGCTGAAGATGACCAGTAGAATGAAGCATATGATAGCAAGTTTTTAATCAATGGGATTTAACTCATTTATCTCATATAGAATACGCTTCGTTATTTATACAACATAATGTTAATTTTACGACTTATAGGCTATCTGCACAAAACGTCCCGAATGCACATGAACGTGTCTGCGCGGCTTTGAATGAACTCCTTTTGTGGACGCGTTCTTCACACACTACAATGAAGCGCTTTACTGCAGCGCAACTCAACCAAATGCATCTTATACGAGATAAATAATATATACACGATATATATAAACCGGCTGAAATGTTTTGAAATTACTTGTACCCTACCTGATCGAAAAAAAAATTCAGTCTATCACTCTGCCTGCGTCAATTTGAGTCTTGTTAAAGATTTAAATTCCTGCCGCCAAAATGCTCCTCTGTCGGTCACGGATTATGGAAAGTGAAACTTAAATCTATAGGGGTGGTTGGATTTATTAACGCACATTAAAATATTTATTTAAAGCTTCTTTCTTTTCAGATTCTTATTTACAGCATTATCTTAATAGGCTGTATATTAACAGAAAAACAGTAGTTCTATGTGAAGTCAGACATTTGAGCACCCTCATATAGCCAAAATGGCATGATCATAACACCCCGCAAATATTCGACTGTGAAATTGGTAGTCGAATCAGGCTCCTCCTATCGAAGTATCGAATCTTTGACTATTCGGGGTCACCCCTAATGTAAACCATATCTTTTTAAATTAAAACATGGTGGCTGCATAATTGAGCACAATGAAATCAGGGATGAAATTGAACTGAAATAAAATATATACGAAATAAAATACATACTATACTATACTATATATACGTACTACACTATACTATACTATACTAAAATAACTAAAAATTAAATAAAAATCAATAAAAACTATGTAAAACATTTAAACAAAATAAATGTGTATATTAAAAATTACAACAAAATTACTAAAACGTATATGTTCAGTCATTTACGGATCTCAGCTTGAACGTCTGTGGTGAAAGTGAAAGGCAGGAGCAGAATCTATAGGAAAGATGACTCTGTGAGAGCATTTTTCAAATTGCTTTGTGTCCTGACTGAACCCTGTGATTGTAGAATAGTCTCAGATACGGGCTGTTTATATTGGCCCTTCGTCCTCTGCCGCATTCTCTGTCTAGCACTTTCTCCATCTTTGAAAATTTCAGGCAATTTTCTTTACATTGTGATCTGTACCTTTCACATCTCTCTGTCCATTATGCCTATCTTTTATCTTATTTCAATGAAACAGTAGTATTTCGTTCAGGGTTGGAAACTTTACAGGGAGATTTCAGGGAAAAGTTATGTGGGGCCATGTAAAGGAAGACCATATCATCACTTTTTCATTTATCATAGCTGATGGCTAGCAAATGCAGTCATGTCAGGTATGGAAAGAAAGCTGTTCAGATGAATCAACATAAACGTGTTCAGAAATGTCAGTACAAACATAACAATAATAAAACTAGATCATAATATTCATAATTTATTTTTACAGTAGATACTGGTGTTTCACTCATCTGCACTCTCAAAATAAAGCTTGGCCTTGAGCTTAAAGACTGACATCTGTCTGCTCAATTGATCCAGGGAGTTCATTTCTGTCTGTGGTGCACCATTTGGATTGTTTGTTGCTGTTTATTTTCCTGACAGGTCTAAATATAGAAATCATATTCTCAGCAGGGGCTAATTTGAGTTTTTAATCGTGTTCAGACCCAGTGGATTTGGCGTTTCAGCAGGCCACCTGTCTAACACATTAGAAGGGTGTTTTTTTTCAGGGCAGATGGAGAGAGGAAGTCTGTCCTTGTCTTAAATATTCCTTCAAGCGGTGTGGGCCGTCTCAGGCCTGCCAGAACGCCACTGCTCTCCCAGATTCTTCAAACTAGCTCCAGCTGTAAAGATGTCCAGGTGAAAATGTCTGTTTATGTGAGACAACATTTTGAGCACGTCCAGGTTTTGGGAGTGACATCTGCATTTAAATGCAAGAGTGAATCTCCTAATTTATCATTTGGTCACTCCTGAAATGTAGAGTAGTTTTGGCATCTTGTGGGTGTAAACAAAAAAGCAGGGTGCTTTTTAAGTGTTTTGATTAGTGGTTGACCGTTATTTCATCAAAGCCTATATATTGGCTGGTATTTGGCTTTTTTTGTATATATATATATCGGCATTTGCTGATACGTTTTTCTGTTTGGCTGATGTGTCGGACGAGGTATTTTTATTTTGACAGTGTTGAGAATGCCAATGCCTGAGTGGCTTTGTATTGGCCATCTAAGATACAGACATCAGCTATCAAAAAACCATATCGGTCAAAGATAGTTTTGAAATTGTGACGGTTGGCATACCGATAAACATAGAAGAGTTTTTGACATCTAATGGGTGTAAAGAAAAAAAAAAGGTTTTGATTAGTGGTCAACCGTTATTTCATCAAAGCCGATATATCGGCTGGTATTTGGCTTTTTTTTATATCAGCATTGGCCTTTACGTTCTTTTGTTTGGCTGATGTGTTGTAAGCGGGACTTTTATTTTGACAGCATTGAGAATGCCAATGCCTTAGTGGCTTTATATCGGCCATCTTAAGATATGGCATCTGCTTTCAAAAATCCACAACACTATTTTTTAAATTGTGACGGTTGGCATACCGATAAACATCGAGGAGTTTTGACATCTTATGGGTGTAAAGAAAAAAAAATAGTGTTTTGGTTAGTGGTCAACCGTTATTAACCAAAGCCGATATAATGGCTGATATTTGGCAATTTTTAAATATCGGCACTGGCGGATACGTTTTTCTGTTTGGCTGCCACATCGTAAGTGGGACTTTTATTTTGACAGTGGTGAGAATGTCAACAGTTAAGTGTCTTTATATCGGACATCTAAGATATGGGCACCCGCCATCAAAAATCCATATCAGTCAAACCCTAACTGATGCTAATTCTGATGAAGGAAATATTAGCAATTTATTACAATTAGTCAACTGCTGTTGATAGAGGCACCATGTTTGTTAATAAACAACCATATTTAGTTTATAATACCCCCCTAAAATGAGAACGAGCTGCCAACAGAGCATCTGTCCATCGTCTTGTGATCTTCTGTTTTCTTAATCACTCATGCTGCTCTTTAAAAATCCAATTGCTTAATTACTCTGCTGCGTATCAGATTAGAATTTGTCGTTAGGGGCTCATAAAGTCTCTTCCTTCCAATGAAGGCCCAGAGACTAATGAGCACCATGAGAAAGAGATAGAAAGAAGTAGACGAAAAGTCTCACCAAGTGTTGGGGTCTGTGAGGCCTCAGATTGGGTGACAGATGGGAAATCATCATGGAAAATGCAAGCTAGCTCCACTTCAGCACAGAGGCTTTGTGTGTATGCACACACACCGCACCTGAATTAGTGCTACGTGTCGCATTTCATGCTCTGAATTATTGCAGTCATGCTAATATTATATTTAGCCAACGTTTTTATATAGTTTACACTCAGTATTTTTCAATAAGAAAATCTTAAATGGAGAACAAATTAAGACTTTTTATCTGACCATAGTATCAGATGTGTATCCTTTAGAGTTTCTGAAGAGATCTCAACAATGTCTCAAACTGTGTTCAGGTTAAGCAAGACAAATTTAGCTTGCATTATGAGTTGTGCAGTCACTGTATATAATGTTTCTGTGATATTTTTTTACCACAATTTGCACCTAAATTTAAGGAATATGTTTACATATTTTTTTTTTAAAAGGTTTACCGAGATGGCAAAGTCTGCAATTAAAGTGAAGTGTTATATAAGGATTATTTATATGCTATTATAGTTTATATTCATATTTTGAACTTTTATATTTTCATTTTCATTTTGATTTTAAAACTAAACTACTACTATTATTAGTGTTATTAATGTTTTTATTGATAATAATAATAATAGTAGCTGAAAATTGTAATAGTTATTAATTAATACAATTTTATATTATGCTTAAATAATATAAATATATTTTATATTATACATTAGCAATTAGCATTTGTTTTTGAATTTTCAGTTTTCTTCTTTCAGTTTTTTATTATTATTAGATATATTTTGGTTATTTTGGTTATTTTTCTTCTTCTTCTTCTTAATGATAATAGTAGCTAAAAATTGTAATAATATTTTAGATTTTAAATTTTATTTTTTACAGAATTAGCTTTTTAAACCAGTTTACCAAGATACCGGAGATTGAAATCGAAGTTCATATTACTCTATTACTATTTAAATACTGTTATAGTTTTTATTAATATTTTGAATGGGCTTTTATTTTTATACATTCACTATTCATTTTAATTTTCTAAATTGCTTTTGTCATTTTACTTTTTTCTTTTTTATATTTCTATAGTTTCATTTTAATAAAAATTAATTAATTATTTTATTTTCATTTCTGTTTTAGTTTTATTTCAGTCATTTGAGTACTCCAAGTTTTATTTCATTGTATTTTATTTCAGCTGTATTTCAATGATTTGAAATGTTGTTTTTTCTTTTCATTTTAGTTGAGGATAACAACACTGATTTTGATGTGATCTCAGACGTTTCTTATCAAACATAATGTGAGCTGCTGTTCACATTCATTTTTAGATCTACTAATGTGTGTCTCATTTGCTTCTCTTTTTATTTCTCCTCAGAAACACATCTGAGATACCATTCATACTTACATGACACATGACTGAGAACTGAGCTATGAAAGATCAACCTCAGAGCAATACAAATGTCCTCTGGGTTTTCCTGTCCCAGTAAATCAATCTGAATTGGGCTTTTGTCATCTGTATTTCCATCCGTAATGCTGGTGTTATTTTTCAGCGCTGTGGAAAAATGGATAAATATTATATGTCTGTATTCTGAAACATTTATTTTCCTTCCTAAACTATTTCTACGCTCACTGAAACAGCCATTACAGTAGATCTTATTACTCTCCTTTACCTTGAAGTGTCCTGTGACGTCCTGTCACCCTGATATGGACCTGATGTGAAAAGCAATAACGCCACATTCCCATGGATAAGAGCTCGCCATAGCCGGCAATATCCTTTATAGTGGCTCTATGATGATAATAATATGGCTGATATTGTAGAGGCACTGGAAGAGCTAGCAGTGTGTTAACCATATGAATTCTGATTAGAGCTCAGATAATGGCCGTCCCCATTCCGACTCCTTTATCATTCGCAAAGCAGATTGTGCACTCTCTCACAGAGTGGATTATTAGCATATTATACAAATTGCACATGCAACAAACACCATAAATAAGAGCGAACACAGGTAAACAAACACACTGCGGAGGTGTGCATGTTAGCCGGATAAATGAAGAACAATGCATGAAGACAATAAATTGAAAGGTATTTACCCGTGCAAAATTCACTCTGTCAGCAGAACGTTCTAGCATCAAATGATTCTTCCACCCAAATACCTACTGTAACTTTAGGAAGTAGAGGTGCTACAGGTGTACTGTACATGAGGAGTCTGAAAAGATTGAACAGTTTGACTCTGTGCAATGTTGTAGCAAAAAGTAAAATAAGTTACAATTTTTTTTTTAGAAATAATAGAATAGAATAATAGAATAATAGAATATAATATATATAATTATAATAATAGAAAAACTTTATACCACCTTCACCAATGACATGGTTAGCATCTATTTTTATTTTATTTTGTTTTATTTTATTTATTTTTTTGTATTTATTTTAATAATATAATAAATTGTAATAAACAATAAATATAATAAAATAAATAATAATAAATATTATTTTATTAATATAATAAAATTTATTATTATTATTAGTAGTAGTAGTATTCAATTATTTTATTGTATGAACAAACAAAACTAGTTGTGCAATTACCAAAAAAAAAACACATAAATTAAATATAATTATTATTAATAATAATAATAATGTAAAAGTTACATATGATATGCAAAAGTATTTCAAATGCTAATTTAGCAAATGCACAAATTTAAATACATAAAGTCACAATATAAAATAAGCATTGTCTGTGTGTGTATTTTCATACCCTCTTAAAAATAAAGGTTGGTATCTATGGTTCCATGAGGAACCTTCAACATCCATGGAATCTTTCCATTCCATTCATTTTTCCAAAAGGTTCTTTATAGTGGAAAAAGGTTCTTTAGATTACTAAAATGTTCTTTTAAGAACTGTTCAATGAAAAATGGTTCTTCTGTTGCATCGCTGTGCAAAAAAAAACCCTTTTGGAACCTTTATTTTAAAGTTTTCTTTTGATTAAAGGAGTCTGTTTTCACCTGTTTCACCTCCACTTAATTCTGACACGCTGCCTTTCTATTAACATACCGTGACCAGAGCCTAAACAGAGCAAAAAACGCAAGCGGGTGCAATTTTACAGGCATGTGGAACATCAGAGGCAGGCCTAATCTGTAAAAAGAAAGCCATCAAACAAGCCCAACTTCAGTAGCAAGTAGCGCCGGGTGCATTTTTCATGAATATTGTTGTTGTAGAGCAGAGACCTTCATGAATCAGTAGTCAGGTCGTTGCAGATTTGGCTTAGAACGTCGCTGATGAAAGAAGCTAGCGCTCTCTCTCTCTCTCTTTCTCTCACTCTCTCAAAACGGTTTTTGTTTTCCTAAACAATGATTGTCATCAGTGGCATAACGCTGCAACTCTGAACATGTTCCAAATCAAGGCAATCCAGCGCGCCGCTGCATTGTGCATCAATTATTTAGCTTATGTTGCTTTGTACAAACAAGCTCCCCTGGTGGAGAGATGGTACCTGTGCACAGCCAATTACTTCAAAATGTTTCTCTCATTCATTATTGAGGCCGTTAATCTTGTACAGGTTGTTGTGCGTCTGACCCGGTGTGCAGTCTAGCGTGCGGTGCTTTGATCAGGCCCCAGCTGACTGGTGCGGACGGGGCCCGGGCTCTGTGCTCCTGATGTGAGCGGGAGAAGAGCACCGCTGCTGCCGTTTCTCCACGGCTCCGTGTGCTTCCAGGATCCGTGGTGGGTAATTAGAGCGGAGAGGCTGTGTGGGCACGGCTGCTAAACGACAGGAGGTGTGTGAATACATGCGTATGATCTGAGAAAGCTACGTGTGTGAAGCTGAGCTTTGGACGAATGCCTGTGACTTACCTATTCGCTTTAGCTAGCAGTTGTGAGTAAAGGAAAATTTGCACCAAATTCGATTTTCAAAAACAATATCATCTCTGTAACTCCTTCATAAGGAGTCATAAATTATAAGCAACAGTTTAGGCTTTTGTTTACATATAAACAGAGTAAACTGGAAAGCTTGTATCACGTGTGTTCAGTTTAGCTTCCGTGTTTACCATATTTGATGTGCTCTATGTATGTGTGTTGATCATTATTCAGATGTAAATAAAAGACTAAATTAAATCTGTTAATTATGTAAGGCGATTATGTCTCTTTACAAGACTTGTATTAAACCACTTGATTCAACTGGATTTGTTTTATGATGCCTTTATGACCTTTTTGGATCTTCTACATTTTGGTTACCTGGACTTTCAGATTTCATTAAAAATATCTTAATTTGTGTTTCGATGATTAACTAAAGTCTTATGGGCTTGGAACGACATGAGTGCGAAAATAATAAAATAATATATTTATTTTAATTTATTAATTATTATTATTTGCAGTTGTGCACATTATACACCTGCACATCTGAAGACTGAATCTTTCAAGCTTCATTATTCACTAATATTTATTTTTAAATTCATTTATATTTATTTTAATTTATTTATTATTATTTATTAATTATTATTATTTGCAGTTGTGCACATTATTCACCTGCACATCTGAAGACTGAATCTTTCAAGCTTCATTATTCACTAATATTTATTTTTAAATTCATTTATATTTATTTTAATTTATTTATTATTATTTATTAATTATTATTATTTGCAGTTGTGCACATTATTCACCTGCACATCTGAAGACTGAATCTTTCAAGCTTCATTATTCACTAATAGATTTTTTTTTTTTTAATGGATCATTCCGATTGAATCTCAGTTGATTCAGTTCACAAAACCACTCTGAATGATTCATTCACAAATTGAGCCGTTTTTCCAGTTCGACTCAGTGGCTCATTGATTCGGTTGCTGTGATTAATGACTCACAGATGAACATTTAGGTTTGTTCCTTACATTTTCTGGCACTTTTTTGTCTATTTTGAAGCTTGAAAGCCTCTGTCGAATTCATAGTAAATGCAAGGAAAAGCATCGTCTTCAAAATTTCCCTTTTTTGTGGAAGAAAAAAGTCCGGTTTGAAACGACACGATGAGAGAAAGAAAAAATTGAAATCGCATCATATGACCCCTTTAATAAAACATAATTTTGAGTGAATGTCCCTTTAAACAGCAGGTTCTGTTCCTGTGATTGATATACTGTTAGTTCTTTCAGATTTAAAGCATTTTCTAAATGTAAAGTAACTCAGTTGCTTTTGATTTTGGAAAATTGAATCCAGCATTCTGGCAGGTCAGAACGTAGCTGCGACGAGCCGAACGGCTTGTTTATTTTCTGATGTTGTAATACTACTGAGCCCTTTGTCTGTACAGCAACACTGATCCAAATGCTGTTTCGTCCTTTTCAAACATGCCCTTGTGTTTCTCTCTCTGTCTTTAATGTCTGCCTGAGAGCCTGAGAGCATCAGCTTCATCACTAGCAAACATCAGGATTTGAATTTAGTGTGTCTTAGTAGAGTGGGGCATTGACTTGAGATATGATTTAGGACGGGGAGAGAGAGATCTCATTCTGTCTGGGTTTTGGCGGGAGGCCAGGCGGAGAGAAGTGAGCTGTTTGAGGGATGGCTGGTGGAGGGGTGGAGGTGGGGGGTGAGCGAGTGAGTGCCGGGGATTGTGGGACAGGAGAAGATGGCGTTGAGCCTTGGCTCAAGTAATTGTGTGGCTCCCAGGTGATGAGGGCTTTTATGCCATTAACAGTGTCTCTCCCTCCGCAGAGCGAGCCAGCTCTTTAACAAGACAGCGCTGCAAATTTCACAGCTAATACTGAGCCGTTCCACCTCAACGGACCGCACGCAGCAGGTGCAGCTGGGAAACGGCCGGGAGGGAAGGTGGAACAGACAGAGAGAGAGAGAGATGGAGAGAAAATGACCATTATGCTTCAGCTGGTCAGGTGTTTTTTGCTTCTGTTTGATTGAAGCTTGTGGTTTCAGTCATGAAGCTGGTTTAACCAGACGAAATGACAACTTTACGGTTGGGATTGTTATGGACAGTGTTGTTCACATTACGAATTTCTGCTGCGACTATTGTGTTAAAAACAGCAAAGTGCTGTAGCATTATACTGATATATTGGTGAAAATTCTTGATATCAGCAGTATATATATTTATGTTTTTTTAACAAACAAGTGTTTAGGCCCATTTGTATACATCTAAAAAAATCTATAATATAATATAATAATCTATTTTAATATAATATAATATCATTTATACTCTAAATAATATTAATAAAGTTTAAAATAATTCTATATTATTTGTGTACAGTAAATATTTAAATTATTCAGGAATTTGATTTGTCATGATAATAATAATAAAACAAATAATAATAATTTATTATATTGTAATAATAGCAATATAATTTATTATATTTTTATTACTAATAAAATAATTTCTAAATATTTACAATATTTACACAATATATACAGCATACACCAACAATATTGATTGTTGCGATTGATTTTATTATGATTATTATTGTTAATATTATTATTATTGTAATTATTATTATTATTATTAACAACAACAATAATAACAGGAAATTCTGAATAATTATTTTACACAATATTTTCTGTATATATATAAAATATATATTACATATATATTATATAAGGTGCCCGGGAGCTGACATGTTCGGTTCACTTAGTTTTGTCGTGGCCACGAGATAATAACTCATGGGAAAGTGATCATATGTCGTGGTCACAAGATATGAATTTGAGGGAACGTCATAATAACTCGTGGGAACTTGATACTATGTCGTGGCCTCGAGATGCTATATTGAGGGAACGACATCCATTTCTCAAGTTTAATGCATAAACAAACCTGCGTGGCCATAGCAACCTGGGATTATCAGAGATGGATTCATTAATATTTTATTTTGAATTAAGAAATTATTATATCATTTATTATAGAAATTATTACATTATTAAATTATTATATTAACCATAGGCCTTGGCTACCGGGCTATTACGTGCGATAGTCAGCATTCAAATTAAGTTTATCATGAATAAATGTTGCATAAAGTGCATAATATATAATATAAAAACATTTTTATCCATCCTACAGTCTTGTAAGTCCATTAACTGATCGTCTTTTTCCCGTAATATTTGTACATTATTAATAATATTATTATTAGCCTATTATTATTGGTTGTATTTTTATATTAGTTTATATTAATTTTTTCCCTTCATTTCGATCTCTCTACTTAATGTTCTGAATACTTTTGTAAATAATAGCCTACTGTAAATGCTCGACATGCCAATAAAGCTTTGATTTTGCTGACTGGAATTTTGCAAGTTTGGAAGAATGCAGTTTAAATTTAACATATATTTCATTTTATTTCGGCTAATTAATAGACCATAATTATAAATACTATAGTGTTTCGTTGAGGAATTAATCATTCACGTAGTTTCATTTGTAAATGAAAACACAACACGCTCATTTATCATCACACATGGACATAAATACAATTCTAAAGTTACAACTTTATTGGCATAATTGTCAGGCGTTTATTTGCAAAATATATGGTAGGCTAGCAAATGCTAGCATAATTATACAAAACGTTAACTAGGTAAAGCATATTTCATTTTATTTCGGCTAATTAATAGACCATAATTATAAATACTATAGTGTTTCGTTGAGGAATTAATCATTCACGTAGTTTCATTTGTAAATGAAAACACAACACGCTCATTTATCATCACACATGGACATAAATACAATTCTAAAGTTACAACTTTATTGGCATAATTGTCAGGCATTTATTTACAAAGTATATGGTAGGCTAGCAAATGCTAGCATAATTATACAAAACGTTAACTAGGTAAAGCAATACACAAATTGAAAGGGGAAATAAGCATATATAACAATAAATATAAAAATATAGCCCTAATAAGTTCATGTAATAATAATAATAATATACAAATATTAAATTAACTGTTTAATGTTAATAAAAAAGGTTTTATCCATTTTTGATAATCCCAGGGTTGCTATGGTCACGCAGGTTTGTTTACGCATTAAACTCGTGGCCACAAGAAATGGATGTCCTTCCCTCAACATAGCATCTCGAGGCACGACATATGGATGTCGTTACCTCAACAAAATGATCTTGTGGCCACGACATATTATCATGTTCCCACGAATTATGACGTTCCCTCAAATTAATATCTCGTGGCAACAGTATATTATCACGTTCCCACGAGTTATTATGTCATGGCCACGACAAAACTAAGTGAACCGAACATGTCAGCTTCCGGGCACTGTAATTATATATATAAATATCTTGAGCGATTAAGCTATTTAGTTGATAAAATTGCGGGGCAGCGCTAAAAAGTTTGTTCTTGAATGTCTGAGTGCGGCTGCAGCGTGATCTGTGTGAGTGACTGAAGGCGTGTGTGCGTTAGATACAGAAGACAGCGCATTCGTTTAGAACTCTTCTAATTTTTTTTTTTTTTTAAACGTAGAGAGTGTTTTAATTTGTGCAATGATAACCTACCAGCAATGTAAATATGATTTCTAAAAATATATTAGAATGAGTACATTACAATATAAATTTATTAGAACGAGTACATTATTATTTATGGGCTTAAAAACAAGATGCAAAAAATCAGAATATTGTACCTGATGGGGAGTGCCCAATGTAAACATGAAACATATGCCATATATACCTATATTGTACTGTGGAACAGTTATAGAGGCCCTTCATAATGCAGAGGTCAACTGTTTGCTCTGCCAATAGTTAGAAATGGCACTATAGTATGCAGTGTTTAATAAATAGCTGTTTTACTAAATTCAGGTGAAATTCAGTACAGTCCTGTATCGTGATACGTATCGTATCGTGGCCTCTGTATCGTGATACGTATTGTTTCGTGGCTTTCCTGGTGATACACAGCCCTAATGATCAGATCCATCCATTTTATTATTGATACCACAGAGCAGCAGCAATATTGCTAAATGTCTCTTGCGGCTCTTACTCTATGTGTGTTAGATTCAGTCCTGGTTTGCTCTAGGTAACAAAGAAGATTTATGTCTCACAATGTGGTTTTTTGGCTCGCACAGGAGAGAATGTGCAGAAGTGAAGGCTGGGTGTTTTGTGTTGGCGATTTGGCTTTTCAGGCACCGCTTTTGCCATGTAATCGCATTGCGTTGGGCTTACCTGTGCCGCCCCCAATGGGTTTATTCACAGCTAACGGGATTTGCTGCGGTGCAGAGATCCGGCGAGCAGCACCGCTCTCGTGGCTTTCCACAGCCTCTTAATTACACACTGACAGCAGATCAGCGCTGACAAGCCCACCCTCTGATCGCAAGAGAGGGGCCCCTGTGGGCCCCTACACAGACCGGCTCCACACACAATTTAAACCCAGTTTACCACAGACCCCTGATCACTGTATGGGCTGGTTTGTGAGTAATGAGTACTGCACTGCTGGTTTATGGCTTTCTTTGCGAATGTGTTGTACTGTATATGAAATAATAAAGATATAGGACTGCACATAGGATTTAAAAGCAATAATTTACTCAAAATTAAAAATCTGTCATTATTTGCTTACCCTCATGTTATTTTCTTGATGTTATGTTCTATTATCTGGATTATCTATTATCATGCTCTAAAAGTTACTTTACATGAAAAGTGTACCAAGTCTCTGCTAAAAATAAATATAAAATTAATTAATTAAAAAATGAAGAAAAAAAATATAATCATAGAATTTTATATAGTCAGTATTGTTAATAAATAAATAAATAAAAAAGTAAATAAATAACTTTTTAAAATGTATTTTGTAAAAACAATCATTACTATACGAATTACTAAACTATATGAAATTCTCTTATATATAGACACATTTAAAAAAGATTTACTATATACCAATAATATATAATGAAAAATAATATATTCATAATTTTATATTATATTGCTTTTCTAATTATTTTTTATTATAATATTATATTACTGTATATATCATAATATATCATCATTAATAACACATTAATATTATTTATATTATATAATACAGTATATTATATGTATATTAAAAAAATGTGAAAAAGACTATATAACTATATTATGATAATAATAATAATAATATAATGTTTTATATATATATATAACTGTATATAACATTCATGTATAATTATTATATTATATTATTTTACATTATATACATTGTTTAATATTTATGTAATTGTACATGTGTGGTGTCAAGTCAAGTCACCTTTATTTATATAGCGCTTTTAACAATACAGAGTGTGTCAAAGCAACTGAACAGCATTAATTAGGAAAATAGTGTGTCAATAATGCAAAATGA
>NW_015542408.1:3694337-3695943 GCF_001515605.1 Sinocyclocheilus anshuiensis | reverse complement strand
TATGGGTATATTTCTGCCGTGAGCTTGCGATTTCTCAGGAATAATACAGCATGACTCCTTCTCTGTGGCTCTGACACGAGTTTCACTTTGTACAAGCAACACTGTGACCTTTTCCTCTGACAACCTCTCTTTGTCCAGGCAGTCAGGTCACCCGTGTGCTTTAAACAGCCAATCACACGCCTACAGCCCCTCTGACACCGCTCGCATCTGCTGGGCAATCGCCAGCCATTGAGATGTCATGACTGTTGAGAGATAAAACCAAAGCACTGGCACTGGCTTTTCTGAGCTTGTTTTTGAAGAGCTGTGGCATTAAAATGAGTGCTTCCTGTTTCAAGCATTGTGGGTAATTTTAGTGAGTTTTGTTGCGACTCTGGAGTTTATGCCTCTTGTCCGAAACGACCCTTTCAATGTGGAATAACACAATTTAGGTTTTATTGTTAGCTAAAAATGTGCATTTTTACTAAATTGATGTCTGCTATCTGCTGTTGCGACTCTGGAGTTTATGCAAACATTACGCGTTTATTTTTGTCGCCCTCTCGCTTCCGCCACTTTCCCTTCTCTCTAACACTAAACAAAAAGAGACACTAAATTGCTTTTAGCTAAGAGAGACCGGTCTTTATGAAAGTGTTCAGTAAATTGCATTCTGAGCGTTATGAGAGTGTATGCCACTCTGTGTTATTGTGAAAAACAAGAGGGGGCAATTCACTGTGAATGTGGCCTTCCAGAAAGCCTTCAAATGGGTTTACAAGGCCACTGTAAGACAGGCAGTCACACGGAAGGAAAAGAAAAAGATTATGCAGAGGGCTTCACCTGGCTTAATTTGTAGGTATTATTTTTCAAATGTACCTCATGATTGGACTCATAATCAATATGTACAAGCCAGTGTGAGAGGTAAAGAAACAACAGTGAAGGATGGGTGAAAGACTGCTGCAATGTGCTGGATTTATTTCACCATGAATTCCATTATATGAATCCGTTCATGTGAAGATTCACTAGTGGTTTGTACATTTTAATATACGTTTTATATAGATAATATATACATTAAAAAGTGCTTAATAATACAAAATATTTAAATAATATTTCTATACATGTGTGTGTTTGTGTGTATCATCGTATATCTTATTTGTATTTATATTAAATATTTATACAATTTTATTAAATATATTTTAATATTTATATTATTTAATAATTATAAATTCTAATATATAAAATATAATTTTAAATTATAAATATTTATCAAATATTTATCATTTCTGTTCTGAAATTGTGTATATAAGTATATACATTTATATACATACATAAATTACAAATAAAAAAATACTAATGTGAAAAATAGTATATAATATTATAAACATAAAATAACATTCATGCATATCATATTTATGTATATTAAATATATTAATATACAATATAAAAAATTGATAAAAATAATTAATAATTTTATGAAAATATAGAGAATATATATACAAATATAATTATATAATAAAGCATTTACAAATGTGTGTATACAGGTGCATCTCAATAAATTAGAATGTCGTGGAAAAGTTCATTTATTTCAGTAATTCAACTCAAATTGTGAAACTCGTGTATTAAATAAATTCAATGC
>NW_015542408.1:3683204-3691109 GCF_001515605.1 Sinocyclocheilus anshuiensis | reverse complement strand
GAAAAAAACACTGAAAGTCGAGCACCCGGTTTCTGAACCCAGCAGAGGTGGTGCTCATCGAGGACCTACCCTAGAAAAAGGACAGAAACACACAGGTCCTGGGAAACACTGCAAACAAAGCTAGCAGAAGGATTATACACACAACCACCAGCATATTAAATACAAACACATATATATATATATATATATATATATATATATATATATATATATATGTAAATATATATATGTATATGTGTGTGTATATATCATTTTTCTTTTTTTTTACAAACTAGAAATATTATGAGAGATATCAATCATATGTAGATGTTTTACAAAACAGGATCATTGGATGTACCTTGATGCAAAATTTTAGAGGTTTTGGGCAAGTTCAAGCTTTATTAACTTGCATTTTTGAAAGGTAGAAATCTGGTTATGGCTCCTTTGATTCATCATATTAAGGTTGGCTAGCTTTTCAGATGAAATATTGAGCATAACCAATGTAAATACCAGCCTCTTGTTTAGTAACGGAGCAGCGCTGCTGATGTATGACAGTAGTGCATCTATAGATCTCCTCAACCGACTTCCAGATTAATGAAGAATGTCAGCATGTATGTATTTGTACAGAATGTATTTGTGTGTTTGTGACAAACACACAAATACACAAACACACACACACACATTGAGTTCTCAGGACAAACGAACAGTCGAATGACAGAACTTTGAGGGCAATGAAAGCAATGGACACTCACATCAGGACCGGATCCATTTTACTGATTGAGAGGGAAGTACGCGCAGACCTTGAAGGGAATTAGTGCACCATACGAGACGTAACCTTGCGCTTAAAGATGCACATCTGAATGCAGCTACACCATCACTCAGTAGAGCAGCACTTTCAGTAGGCTCTTGCATGGACAGGTGAAGTTACTTTTAGTGTTGTTGTACTGTAGTAAATAAAAACCGGCTTTTCTTGATGTAGTTTGGTGTAGTATGTCCACAGTCACAACACAAATCTCCCTCCCCAATGACTGCCCACATTTACATTAGCAATGCCTGCTAACTCCTCATTTCACATGTGAAAAAGTCAGCCATTTATAACAGCTCATTTACATATAGGTCTTAAAATACGGTATAAAACAGCCTGTTTAATTCTAAAGGTGGAAAATGTGAAAATTAAATAACTAAATAACTTTTTTGGTGCAAACATTCTTTAGAATAAAAAAAAAAGTGGAATATGTAACCTTTGTATATGAAATATACAGTAGTCTTTCAGAGAGAGAATATACATTCTGTCTGATGGCAGTGTTTTAAAGCTGCTCCATCTAATTTTGACCAGCCATATGACACACTGTATGTATAACCAAGTCAATGAGAATATTAATGAGGTTACCAAGGAGATAGCATTTACTTTAATTAGAAGAACTAGACTATGGCCTTTTTTACTGCGGCATGGAGAAGAGTCACAAAAGGAATTGATTGGTTTTGGCATTTAGTCTCTGATCAAGTGTCATCTATTGCTTCAGGAGGCAAGAAGATAATCTAAAGTGACATTTCTCTTCTGCCTGCTTTTTCTGCACTGATGAAGGCAATTACCTCGACCCTAAATGATCATTTGCAGAACTTTCAGCCTCTTGATGTTTTTGCTTGTTTTGTGTGTGTGTGTCTGTGTGTCTGTGTGTCTGTGTGTGTCTGTGTGTCTGTGTGTGTGTGTGTGTGTGTGTGTGTCAGATTTGCTAATTTAGTAAATAGGGCAATACAGTCGCTCACAAGGAAAATTTTGAAATGTCTCTATAAAGATTTTTAAAATCTGATTCCGATGTCCAAATATTAAATTAAGTATTTAATATTTAATTTTATGTTTTTAAATCCCTAAGGGCATAGAACATTTTTAGAACATTTATCAGAAAAGGAGTATCTATCTATCTATCTATCTATCTATCTATCTATCTGTCTATCTGTCTGTCTGTCTGTCTGTCGTTCTATCATTCTATCTATCGTTTTATCTATTGTTCTCTCGTTCTGATTCTTCATGATTATTTGGGTTATGTTAATCTGAAGGAGCACGTTTGTCTTCATAATCTTTAACAAAAATGAAATAAATCTGAAACAATTATTTTTTTTTTTACTTCTGATGTCATCAAACTCCTCCCCTCCAATCACACAAGTAAAATAGGTTGTGAATGTCATTTCGTATTGATTTCAGCATCTGTCTGATAAAAATATGACACTGATGGGCTATTTACTGTTTCCAGATGTTTCCGTGAGCAAAAAACTCTAAAAGCAAAAAGCTCTGAAAAGGTATCTGGCACATTTATGTTCATTGCAGATAATCCAGGAGTATTTTTCTACCAGCCTGGAAGCAGGAAACAGCAAAATCGGTGCAGTGCACATAAATTCCCGCTCAGAAAACAGGCTGTTCAATAACACAACACTCATTACTCAAGAGCCGCCACTGTTAGTCCACGCCACAAAACTAACTCGCGTCCTGTTTCCCTGAAAAGTCCCGCAAGAGTTGCAGAGGGCCCGCGGTATCGGCGAGATTTTGCGTCTGTTGCATTTTCTACTAGTAAGCAATAAATGTCACGAAAATGAAGGTCACCTAACCTCGGTGCATCAAGACGTATTTGGCAGCACGGCGTAATGCCTTCCAAGTTTGTGGAACAAATGAAATTCTGCTGCTCTGGTGCACTTTGCATCCAAACAACCATTACAACTGGCTTTATATACTGTCTGAGCAGCAGACCATCAAATGGTGTTTTTATTCTTGTGCTGGAACGCTCCATCCACACTGTTGAGAATAGAAATCCATCGCTTGTATGCAAAAGACTGGAGCCAGTCTATATCTGCTGGTGAAATGATAGTTTCATACAGGAATAAAATTGATCACGGCATCTGCGACACGTAGCATTAGATCTGCGTAAGGCATCATTGGTGCACTTTTGGAGGTAATTGGGCTTTTTTGCTGGAAGTTTCTTGGGGAAGCAGAGTGGGAATTACTAGATTAAGCACTCTAGAATATGTTTGCGTTCTGTGGCACGGCTCTGATTCATATTTTATGTTGCTTTTTGTTGGTTGATAAAATGTGAAGACAATATCCGCTGATTTTCTTCTCCACCAACAGTCGTTTTTCATCCATCAAGGCATTTTTCTCTCCCCATCTTTCGGCACTTGCTATAACTGATTTAGCATTTATGGTGGTAAAAAATTAATCTAAATGTCGTCCAACGGGGAACGCAGAAGCTCTGGGCTGATTTATTTCCGACTTAATTCAGAATGGCTTGACATGATGAACGCTACAGAAAGTGGGCAGTTGTGTTTTGGAAGCATTAAAGTGGCTGTTGCGAGTTGTTTGATTGAAAATCATAAATCAGTGGACTCAAACCTTGGACCAGAGAGCAGAGACTGTAAACAGCAGAGACCCTGTGTCGTGTGTGTTATTAGCGATACACTGACTTCATGCAGATTTACTTGTGCTTTAAGGGATTGAAAATTAATCTGATTTATGTGCATTTGAAAACATTTTAGGGTGCTTTTCAGTTTTTTAAACATATCTATGTGTGCTTCACACCAGTGTTAGGCAACAACAGAGTTGTATGCACCATTAAGCCGGAAGTTATTATTCTAATATCTAGCTGTACAGCTGTACGAACTTGCTCAGCAAGATTCCCTTCAAAATTGTTGCTCCGCCATGACATGGTTTACCGTAGAACACTAAATATAGATACAAATTAGCATATGCTGTACTCTTTATGTACAGTGCATATTTTTCAGCTTTTTTGGCTTTAATCATGATTTTTGTTCTGTCCCTATGCAAGTAAACCAATAAATAAAAATAAAATCTGTGGAATACATAGGGTATGTTTTGCACCTTATACTGCCTATGATGAATGTGTGTGATGCATTATGTCATGACAAAACTACATTGCTTACGGTATAGTTAATAAAGCTTTCTACACCTAAAATTTGTTAGTATCATTGCAGCGCATTGCATTTTCAGATGATGACGCATTTATATTTTGGACAAGCTGCAAAGCTACTTTGGCAATGTTTTTCTTATTTGAAATAGAACTAAAATATAGTCATTTAATCTAAAATAAATGTAATATCTATTTTCTTTATCCGTTCAAATCAGCATTTGGTGTGAGCATCCTTTGCGTTTAAAGCAGCTTTTGCCCTAGGTGCACTCGCGCATAGTTTTTCAGGTAACTTTGCAGGTAGGTTTCTTGATGCATCTTGGAGATGTTGCCACAGTTCTTCTGGATTTAGTGTGTCTCAGTTTGTTCTGTTTCTTCATGTCATTCCAGAGAGACTGGATAATGATGAGATCAGATCTCATGTAGAAACAATTTTCACTGGGAAAATGCTAGTAAATTTCACAAATAATTACAAAGAATTGGTAAGTAAACACTGAATTAAATGTGAGATTTTGAAGTAGAAAGACTGAAATCATATTTTTTGTAAATAACAATCTGTTTTACGTATTATACAGTGCATACAGTGTTTACACCAGTGTATTTCCATATGTAAAGATGTGCCGTCAGTCGCTTTCACTATGTGAAGTTGCTGCCAGAAAAGGACTAATTTTATTCAGAAGGAAATAAATACAGAGAAATGCACAGTTGTAAATCACTCGATTCAAAATAAACAGAAACACTTTGAGGCAGTAGTCATAATTCATAATAAATCATTGTTTTGTGCAGGCATGCGTGGGAGCGAGTGTATATTTTGGGCGTTTTCCATCTAGCTCTGATGTAGGTGAGGTTAGCACGGCGTTGTGTTTCTTTCTCTTTGTTTGAGCGCTTGGCGGGGAAAGAAGATCTCTGGCTGGCCTTCTGTCTGTGGTAAAAAGGCAGCAATGAAAGTCATTCACAGGGTCGTCTCACGAGACCCCGGGCCAAAGCTAATCACAACTTCGACCCACTTCTGGATTCCAATGACTGAATCTATTGAGCTGAGGTCTCTCGACGGAGCACAACAAAGTCGGTGTGACTGCAACTTTAGCCTGCTGCGGCCCAGCGCCACAACAACACTGTTGCCTGCCCCGTCTGTGATTGGCACAGAGGTGTGCTCTTGATACTATATACAGTCAATAACAAAGAGCCCGGCACAGCTATTGAGTTCAGTTACAGACCGTCTCTCCTGGGCCTTTTGTTTGGATGGGAAAAGCAGTGTTGAAAACAGAAAGGCATGTTGGGATATATTGCTACAAATTACAATAGAGATGAATCCTGTTACATGTCTGTATTATGAATAGAAGCTAATATTAATGGATCTATCAATAGTAACCATGGTTTTCCCTCTCTTTAGGGTGTAGTGCTGTCACTAACAACATTTTATATGGCATTCTTGTATTTGAATCATACAACAGTATATACACTACTGTTCAAAGGTTTGAGGTCAAAGTTATTGTTTTTTAAAAATATTTGTTTATCAATGATGCATTTAGTTGATTAAAAGTGGCAGTAAAGCCATTTGTAATGTTTCAAAAGATTTCAATTTCAAATAAATGCTGTTCTTTTGAACTTTCTATTTATCAAAGAATCCCGAAAAGTAAAACGTACACGGTTTCTACAAAAATATTAAGCAGCACGGCTGTTTTCAACATTTATAATAATATACAGTGCCTTGCGAAAGTATTCATACCCCATTCATTTTTTCACATTTTGTTGTGTTGCTGCCTTTTGTTAAACTGCTTTAAATTACTTTTTTTCCACATCAATCTACACTCCATACACTATACTGACAAAGCAAAAACAGAATTGTCACAACTTCGTAAATTTATTAAAAATAAAAAAAACTGAAATAAGTACATTGCATAAGTATTTATATCCTTAACTAAATATTTCGCTGAAGCACCTTTACAGTCTCAAGTCTTTTTTGTTTAATGCGACAAGCTTTGATCATCATCATTTGGCAATTATCTGCCATTCTTCTCCTCACCTCTTCACCTCTCAAGCTCTGTCAGGTTGGATGGGAGCAAATGCACATTTTCACGTTTCTCCTGAATTATTTGATTGGGTTCAAGCTCATGCTCTGGCTGGGCCACTTTAAACTACTTCAGTCTGTGTGCATTGAGTTTATTTAATACACGAGTTTCACAATTTGAGTTGAATTACTTAAATAAATGAACTTTTCCACGGCATTCTAATTTATTGAGATGCACCTGTGTATATAAAATAATAAATGGATATTGAGCATCAAATCAGCATATTAGAATGATTTCTGAAGGATCATGTGACACTGAAGACTGAAGTAATGATGCTGAAAATTCTGCTTTACATCACAGAAATAAATGACATTTTAAAATATATTCAGACAGAAAAGCGGTTATTTTAAATTGTACAAATATTTGACAATATTGCCGTTTTTACTGTATGTTTGATCAAATAAATGCAGCCTTGGTGAGCATAAGAGACTTCCTTTAAAAACGTTAAAAAAATCTTACTGACCTCAAACTTTTGAATGCTAGTGTACTTTGGTACTTCGCTGTACCATGGTATCACCACAGTATGTCATGTCCCATTTAAAGTCAACCCATTTATCTTTGAAATGTGAGTTCACTGTGAAACAATAAAGGTACACCACAGAATTCTGTGCTCTCTCTTTTGACTTCTGTGGTTGTAACATAGAAATGCAAGGTTTAAAACAAAATAATGTTGATCATCTTTCCATGGGAAATTGTTTGGATTGTGAAAAGTGGTTTCTGTGTGTCTGGTTTTTTTGGAGTGGAAGGGCTAAAATATAAAAGCGATTGAGGACGTCAAACGAAAAAGCAATTTTGAGGTGTAGAGAATAATTTTATTTTGATGAGAGACACACTTTCTAATAATATGCCCAAAGTAAAGCCAGATCTACAGTATGTGTTAAGAAAGCAAATGGGCTCAATTTCAGTATAATTTTTTATGTACAGTATATTTACAGTGCTGAATTCTTATCCCACTGCTTGATAGATAAAGAAATGATAATCATAATCATCTCTTTTTATGTTCCCCTAGTTTTGGTTTGTCTTCTGGGACATCGTCCCTTGGCGCCTCACAAACTTAAGTAGCCTACTTCATGCATAAAGGACTGAAGTTTTGTCAGGCACAATACAGGAAGCAAAGTCTGTCAGGCTTTGAGTAGCAGTAGATGTTTATGTTACCGACGTTCTTGCGTTTCTGTCAGGTTGCAGGCTCTGAGGAAGGAGAAGTCACGTGACGCCGCTCGCTCGCGCCGGGGGAAGGAAAACTTCGAGTTCTACGAGCTGGCAAAGATGCTTCCGCTCCCCGGCGCCATCACCAGCCAGCTGGACAAGGCCTCCATCATCCGCCTCACCATCAGCTACCTTAAGATGAGGGACTTCGCCAACCAGGGGGACCCGCCGTGGAACCTGCGCGTCGAAGGACCGCCGCCCAACACCTCAGTCAAAGGTAAGAGGCTTTCTTCTGTGTAGAACTTTTATTCTGCTCTTTTTGTTGTAATAATGGATTATTACCAGTGTTGGGGGTAACGCATTACAAGTAACGCGACTTACGTAATCAGATTACTTTTTTCAAGTAACTAGTAAAGTAACGCATTACTTTTGAATTTACAAGAGGATATCTGAGTTACTTTTTCAAATAAGTAACGCAAGTTACTTTTTTTCCAATTTATTGAGTGACAGCTCTCCTGTCCCCATGTTGAGAGAAATCAGATGTTACTGTAGTTCTAAAATAAATATGAATATGCATTAATTCATCTCACTCAAAAAAAAAAACACAGATTCAGTATTCCTCAAAATGAATAAAAAAAATGCAACTCAGAATATGACGCAAACCTGCAATAATTAAATGTTAAACAACACAAATGTCCTTTATGTATTTAATCCCATACTATTAACCAATGTCTTTGCTTCTGACCTTCTATGATCCAGTTCAACAATACTAATAAGCAAAAATTACTCTAGAT
>NW_015542408.1:3672314-3681828 GCF_001515605.1 Sinocyclocheilus anshuiensis | reverse complement strand
CAGAAGATGTTACTGTAGTTCTAAAATAAATATGAATATTCATTAATTCATCTCACTCACAAAAACTAAACCAGATTCAGTATTCCTCAAAATGAATAAAAATAATGCAACTCAGAATATGACGCAAACCTGCAATAATTAAATGTTAAACAACACAAATGTCCTTTATGTATTTAATCCCATACTATTAACGAATGTCTTTGCTTCTGACCTTCGATGATCCAGTTCAACCATACTAATAACCAAAAATTACTCTAGACAAACATTTGTGTCTTTTTTTTATTGCTGAAGTGTGTTGAAATTTCTTCTTCTGCATTCTACTGTACAGACGTAAATTTAAATTTCCTTTAGCCCGAGGCTTATTCATTTCACTTTTGGTGTGAAAAGGCTTTTATATTTGCCAAAAATAGAACTTTTTTATTTTAAAAACAAACAAGCAAGCCCTGTCCAGATTTAAAAAGTAATGCAAAAGTAACGTAACGCATTACTTTCCATAAAAAGTAACGAAGTAACGTAATTAGTTACTTTTTAATGGAGTAACACAACATTGTAATGCATTACTTTTAAAAGTAACTTTCCCACAACACTGATTATTACAGTGTTTTTTCAATGTGATGTATAGCATGTGTGGGATGCTGAATATTAAATACTACAGACAATCATTTCAAGTTCCTCAGTGTATATTAATGAATGGGAAATCGCCTTTGCGCTAAAACGCTTAAAGTGGTAGTAAGCAAGCAGACGAGATGCTGTTTTGTGTTTTTTAGTTTATATTTTGAAAATAGTTTTCATTTTTATATTTTCTGTTTTAATTTTAATTGTAGTTAAAGTTTTAACAATTTTGTTGTGTTTTTGTCATTTTGTATTGTTATTTGAAAAATTGCTTTGGCAGCTAGCTGAAATGAAATAAGTTTCAGGTTTTAATTTCAGTTAAAGTTGATCTTAATTCAAATAACTTTTTTATGGTTTTAGTTAACTATAATCTTGCTCATGACGCATAATCAGAAGTTCATTAACATAAAAAAAATAGTCAAAATTTATAATTTCGATAAGCTTAAGTAACAAACTACTTCAGGCTGTCTAAATAATAAAAGAATGATAATAAAATTATGACATCTAATTCTAAATGATTCTAGTAATTCTATAATAAAAGCAAGTAAATCTAAGCTTTTTTCACTTCAAAGTACATATTTTAATTAATTTGAAGTTATTTTTGCTTACACTACTGCATCCAAAATTAACTTAAAATAAATACACTTTTTAACAAATATACAAGCTGCAAATTTCTGTTTTATTCAACTAACTTGCCTGCAAGTTTCACCCAAAAATTCTGTCGTCATTTACTCTCATTGTGTTGTTCCAAACCTTTATGCATTTCTTCTACTAAACACTAAATAATATATTTAGTTTCGGTTACCACTGACTTCCATTTTTACCATCATTCTTCGAAATGTCTTATTTTCTTGTTCCAAAGAAGAAATAAAATTAGTTTTGGAATGACATTATCTAAATGATGACAGAAATTTATTTTATGGGTGGACTATCACTGTTTATAAGAGTAATTGTAAGTATGAACTGGTTAATACTGGTTAATAATTGCTGTTAATAGTGTTCATCGTCTGTTTTATTACGTCTTAAATTGATTTTTCCGTACATTTCTGCCATATGTACATTAACTGACAGTCACCACTGATAAGCTACCACTAAATATTGTAGAAACGTAATTTGCTGTAAAGTCGCTTTGCAATGATTTGTATCGTGAAAAGCGCTATACAAATAAACTTGACTTGACTTAATACACACTGAGGTACTAGTTGAGATGGTTGTGGTAATCACCTGCGTGCAGTACACAAAAACAGCAGATCATCACTTAGTGCTTTTGCCAGCAAGGACAAGAAGCAGACAATGAAACTGTGGATGTACATTAAAAAAGTCGAGTGAGATGTGCAGAGCGGTCATAACTCGCTCCCTTCTGACTGGAGTTTGCTGCACTACAGGCTCGAGAAGAAAAATAGCTGTCAGTTATAAATAAACAAGATCGTGTCATGCCCTACAGAAGCCTAATTAGTTACGAATGTCAGTACACTGAAGCAGCCTATAGATTTAACAGTAACTATGGATTCTTGTTTGGACTGTAACGATTAGGTGAGTAATTGGCCTGGTTAATCAACTAATGCTAATTGGTTGGTGATAAAAGATGCAGTCGGGATCAATGAAAATAAAAAAATATGCGCTCGATACTTGCTCTTCTCATTATATTTGACTGCTGTGGCCAAATGTAATATTTAAAAGAGATGATGCTCATTTGCTATGGGTTTTTGCAGTGTATTTGCACTGACAGTAACATGTTTATATATATAGCTAGATTTTTCTTTTAATGTTTACTTTTATATTATTTTATACTATTTATTTTATATTTTTTATTTATTTTAAATTAAATGTTATGTTGTGTTATATATTTTATTTTATTTTTTATTATATCTTTATCATATTTTATATATTATTTATTATATTTTATTCTTTTCTGTTATTTTCTTTATTATTTTCTTTTATTTTAGTTTAGTAAATTAATTACAGCTACTTTGCACTTAAGTGTGAATTATTTACTGTACATTTGGCATGGCTGTAATACCATGAATGTTGTTAGAGGCAACAGTAAATTGTTGCATTTTTCAGCGGCTTTGTTCTGTGATTTCCGGCCGGCACACAACAGATGGTATCATTGCTGTCTCGCTTTGAAGAGCCGCATGCATTTTAATGAGAAAATGTATATGGTGAATAATTCGGTGTAGAGCCGGTCCGTAGGACTGTTGCCTTTTAAACGTCCGACATCGACATGCAGTGCAGGAAATGATGTAAGCGAAGGAAATGAATAAAGTGCATTGCATCCCCATATATTAATGAACGCTCAGCAAGGTGAATCCAAACCTTCTAGGACAACGAGAGGCTCTTTGTGTCCTTCCATCTCATTGACAGCAGCCGTTTGAATTGAATCAGTAGCGCGGCCCATTTTATTTGCACTACATTTCGAACAGAACCTGTTATCGATTCCCGTTTTGCCGTTCTGCATCGCTAGAGCTAATGGATACTCAGCCCTGCTCCCGATTCCTCCGAGCTCATGAATCTCTGTTTATTTTCTGATCGGAGCGAGGAGATGGGGCTGACCTACAGCGGCAGAGCTCTCTCTCCACGTCCTCCGCTGACTCCTGCCGGATTGTTGTTTAGAATAGAAGAGGTACATATGTTTTGATTGGCGTACAGCTGACCGGGAGGCGCGCCACGCGCCGTAATGCAGAGCATGCTAATACGAGCATATGGTGACTTATTGCATCAGGCCCGGAGCTCAGAGGGCAGGGCCCATTTCTCCTTCCGATTGTTTGTGTGCACGAGTCAAGGTGAGCCGGAGGGAAACGATATTGTTTCCTGGGCCTGGAAGTAGCCAGTTAATTTGTCAGTGCAGACTTCCAGGCAATTTCCCAGTGACTTTACATAGAGATCCGAAGCCGCCGCTGCTGTTATTATACAATATTTGCTGTGAGAAGAAGAAAAAATCAAGTTGACCTCTTGTAAGGCATTTCTACATAATAACTGATGATTGTAACCTTTTGGGAAATCTCCGAACAGTGTCGTTTGGCAAATCTCATGTGAATCGAAATGATTCTTTGCTTAGAGAAAAATCTACCTGCATTCCTCTGGATCTTTTTCATGTCTCTGTGAATAAAGAAAATATATCAGATACAAGAAACATACACAACCTCTCAAATGTTTGGTGTCATTAAGATTTTTTTTAAAGAAATGAATGCTTTTATTCAAAAATGATGCACTAAATTGATCAAAAGTGACAGTAAAGACATTTATAATGCTACATAAGAGTTCAATTTCAAATCAGTGCTCTTCTTTCCACAGAAATATCTGTTCAACATTGGTAATAACTGGAAATGTTTCTCGAGCAGCAAATCAGCATATTAGAATGATTTCTGAAGGATCATGCAGTTTCTCAGCCACTTTAAATGGAGATTGGGGGGGGGGGAAATCAAGTTGACTTCTTTGAAGAAAATCTACATGCATTTTTCCGGTTCTATTTCGTTTCTATGTGAATAAAGAAACAATGGCAGATACAAGAAACAAACAGATATTCAAGTTTGGGGTCATTAATATATAATTGTTTTTCTAAAGAAATTCATGCTTTTTTCAGTAAGGATGCATTATATTGACCAAAAGTGAGAGTAAATACATTTATAATGTTACAAAAGATCTCTATTTCACATCGATACTGTTTCTTTGAACTAGTCACTAATCAAGTATCCAAGTTTCCACAGAAATATTAAGCAGCACAACTGTTTTCAACATTGATAATAAGAAATGTTCCTTGAGCAGCACATTAGAATCATTTCTGAAGGATCATGCAATTATTATACAATATTTGCCATGAAAAGGATAAAAAATCAGGTTGACTTCTTGTAAGGCGTTTCTACATAATAACTGATGATTGTAACCTTTTGGGAAACCTCCGAACAGTGTCATTTGGCAAATCTCATTTGAATTGGAATGGTTAGAGGAAAATCCACCTGCATTTTTCCAGTTTTTTTCGTGTCCGTGTCAATAAAGAACAATTTGGAGCTGCCATTTGTACGGCGGAGAGTCGCCAAACACCATTAAAACAAAGCCGCCTTCTGTTGAATGCAAAAGCAGGGTGACAAAGCGTAGAATTCAGGCCTTTATCTGTAATAAAAGCCGGCTGTATTACTGGCATCGCAACTGAAAGAATTTGACCTCCGTTTCTCAAGTGTTGATTTATTATCATAAGTTGCGCGCTAGCCGCCTCTCTCCTTTTGCGCCTGTTGACCTTTACCGTAATTGACCCATCAACTAATTTTTTTGGAGCGTTTTAGCCGAAATTTGCTAGTCTCTGTCAGAAGCGTTTCACATCTGTTGAAGGACACTGCACAAACAAGCATGACCTTTCTGTTGTTTGGAGGATGGCGCGGGCCCCTGACCCCCCTCCACCACCTGTGCATTCATTATTCATGCATGCAGAGCAGCGAGCAGTCGCCAAAATGCCACACTTCACCAAGCGCACACCCCCAGACTCTACAGCGCTGCCTGCACAATTGACACGTTTTGTGCCTGTAGTTAGCCGCTGAGTCGAGGACACATATGCCAGTTGTCCTTTCATGATCACCGGAAAGGAATTCCAAATGGGCTGAAATGTTTGCAAAATAGCAGCTTTCCGTTGGAACGTCAAAAACTCGCTTATCCGTTTTAATCACCCAGGGCATAAACATCTTGCGCCAATGGCTGCTCGGAGACTGATATTAACGGAGGGGAATTAATTGAGTGAAATTCGAAATTATTTTACATGCACCGCCGGTGCCCACAGGGAGATAAATCACAAACGAGATCTCTGTAACGACTCAATTGTTTCTCCTAGACAGCGATGAGATTCGGTGGAGAGGAAATGGAGGCTAGGAAGAAAAAAATGAGGAATCATTTCTCCCCCCCCCCCCCCCAAAGATCAAATTCATATCCATATTCTATCTACATTTATTTTTATAGCTGTGTACTTTTACTGTATGTTGATGTACACTAACAATCAAAAGTTTAGACTCAATTTATTTGATCAAAAATATTATTTCAAATTAAAATAACTGTTTTCTACTTATTTATATTTAAAAATGTAATTTGTTCCTGTGATGCAAAGCTGAATTTTAAGCAGCCATTCTTCAAGATTTAGTGTCACGTGATCTTTCAGAAATAATTCTAATATGGTGATTTGCAGCTCAATTATCAATTATAATTGGTGCTAAATTTTTATTATTAAATGATGCAGTTTTTATGATTCTTTGATGAATATAAAGTTCAAGATAACAGAATTAATTTGAAATAGAAATCGTTTGTAATAAATGTCATTACTGTCAATTTTAATCAATTTAATGCATCCTCGATTAATAGAAGTGTTCATTTCTTAAAAAAAACCAAAATAAAACAACAAAAACTCCGTAACGACTCAATTGTTTCTCCTGGACAGTGATGAGATTAAATAGAGAGATAATTGAGGCATGGGAGAAAAAAAAAAATTTTTACCCCAAGATCAAAATCATATCTATATTCTATCCAAATTTATTTTATAGCTGTATACTGTTACTATACATGTATGTAGATGTACACTAATGGTCAAAAGTGTAAGATTCATGGTTTTGAAAAATGTCTGATTGCATTTATGTGATCAGAAATACAATAAAAATTGTGAAATATTATTAAAATTTAAAATAACTGTTTTCTACTTGAATATATTTTAAAATGTAATTTATTCCTGTGATGAAATGTAGAATTTCCAGCATCATTCCTCCAGTCTTCAGTGTCACATAATCCTTCAGAAATCATTCTAATATGCTGATTTGTTGCTCAGTTATTATTGGTGCTCAATTATTAATAAATAAATAAAATTATAAATGTCTTTACTGTCACTTTTGATCAGTTTCATGCATGCTTGATGAATAGAAGTATTTATTCCTTTAAAAAAACACTTAATGACCACAAACTTTTGAACATTCTTGTGACTGATTTATTTCTCTTTAGAAATTCTAGGAGAAACATCTGATACAATGGTGAGTGCTTAAACGCAGCTGAGATCTCGTGAGCTGTAGTTTCCTCAGGTGTGGGTTTATTTCAACCTGGTCTCATAAAAAATTGTTTCTCCTGGACAGTGATGAGATTAAATAGAGAGATAATTGAGGCATGGGAGAAAAAAAAAAATTTTTACCCCAAGATCAAAATCATATCTATATTCTATCCAAATTTATTTTATAGCTGTATACTGTTACTATACATGTATGTAGATGTACACTAATGGTCAAAAGTGTAAGATTCATGGTTTTGAAAAATGTCTGATTGCATTTATGTGATCAGAAATACAATAAAAATTGTGAAATATTATTAAAATTTAAAATAACTGTTTTCTACTTGAATATATTTTAAAATGTAATTTATTCCTGTGATGAAATGTAGAATTTCCAGCATCATTCCTCCAGTCTTCAGTGTCACATAATCCTTCAGAAATCATTCTAATATGCTGATTTGTTGCTCAGTTATTATTGGTGCTCAATTATTAATAAATAAATAAAATTATAAATGTCTTTACTGTCACTTTTGATCAGTTTCATGCATGCTTGATGAATAGAAGTATTTATTCCTTTAAAAAAACACTTAATGACCACAAACTTTTGAACATTCTTGTGACTGATTTATTTCTCTTTAGAAATTCTAGGAGAAACATCTGATACAATGGTGAGTGCTTAAACGCAGCTGAGATCTCGTGAGCTGTAGTTTCCTCAGGTGTGGGTTTATTTCAACCTGGTCTCATAAAAATTCGTACCTCTGTGCACTTTTTGTGCAACACCGTTTTTACGTACCTTACTGCACGTTTTGCGCAGTTTCAAAGAGAAATGTCCACTGAGTGGCGCTAAAACACTGGTTAAATTCGTGAACTCTGGCACGTTTTTTTTACGTTGAAATGGGTACCTATTGCTGTGTTTTTATTATGTTGCTTCTGGTACGTATTGCGGCGGTTCAGAATTCAAATATACGGGGACTGTCGCTAAAAGTTAATGCTCTATCATGTTGGAAATATGCCCTACACCAAACCCAAACCAAACGTCTTGCTAAAAAGTGCACCCAGGTACATTTATGCCATGAGACCGGGTAGGTTTATTTTCTCGTTGCGGCGTTCTACTTTAAACATCCTGTTTGTATTGGCGGTTTTCTCATCAGTGGGGTTATAATCTATTCAGCAGTCAGTGGAAGCGAGTGGAACACACTGACAGAAACACACAGTGCTTTGTTGTGTGTGATTAATACCTGAGATGCGGCGGCCCGCTGTCTTTATTAGAGGCAGCGCTGGAAGCTGGTTATCAGCGTTTGATCTCTGGTGACTGCTGCATCGCATAGATGTGTCACTCAGCCGAACACAACCAAACTTCCTGCTTTTCAAGCCACTAGTTTATATTGAAGGAAAAAAAAGATTTCGTAATCATCTCCTTTCTTTGTTTGCGTGTTTCTGGCTCGTCTTTTGGGATGCTGTCCTTCGGCACCTCGTAAACTCAACCGTTTTAACAAGCATAATGGCTTCTCTTGAAGATAAGTCAGTCATAAAAAGTTTCCTTCATTTTTTTATTTTTTTTTGACGTAACGACATGCTTTTCCAGAGTAGCATCCAAATGTACATGTACTTGTCCCAATTAGCATAATTTCATCAATAAACTCGGAGAGACCTTGAAGAGACTCCCCCTCCTCTCCCCCGCGCTACATCTTTGACGTCTCGTTTTCTTCACGCCTGACATTTAGCTACACCAGTGAGCTTCACGCTGTTCATACCGCCCTCCTCTACTTTAAAACTGTAGCTTCACATTTACAAGTATGCATTCACAATCAATATGCATTTAATCAGTAACTGTATATATTTTATTGGTGTGTTTGTTTCCTGGAAAGCAAACCCGTGACCTTGGTGTTGATAGAGCTGCGCTTTGTTAGTTGAACTACAGGAAGATACAGAAGTACAGTCTAACTAGCCTTTTAGCTACATTACAAGCTAACAAGAAAAATATGTTGAGCTATATTTATTTATTAATTTATTTATTAGTATATTTTTTCCTTCATTGGAATGAAATGATTGACTAAAATGTACTGAATCAGACATTTGAATATGATTTAACACTGCTTGAGAAGGTTTTGGTGAGCATGTATTATTGCTGACTAAACATAAAAAGCCATATGAACAAACATTGGAAATGTAAAACATGCTTACTATTTACTGAATACTGCCTAATTTATTTTTACAGTAGTAAGTGAACCAGTAGACATTATTCCATGATAAACATTTCACTTAGTAGTATGCCTTGTTGTGTCGCATGACCTCATCATGTTGCATATGATTTCCAGCGAAGACTATTTTTATTTTATTTTGTTTTATTTTATTTTATTTTATTGTAATTTTTTTGTTTTGTTTTGTTTTGCAGTCAAGAGTAAGATTAAACTTAAATTTTAAAAAGGGAAGTTGCTATAATTTCATGTAGTTCATTCACTTGAAAAGCTCAAGTTGTGTGCATTGCATTTTATGATTGCATGCACCATGCTGTGTTTTATACCGCACATTTTAGCAAATGTACAGTAGTTGATAATCCATGTTCCATACATGTTATTTTGTTATTTTAGGGTGCTTTCACACCTGTAGATCGATTGCTTTGTTCCGAAACAGGGATTAAAATTATTACAATGTTGCTTTTTATTCTTGATGCGGTTCGCTTTCACACGGCAAAGTTTCTAAACGGACCAAATTTGTTAATACAAGTCACGCGCGAGTTAATTGTTCTCTCATTGGTCAACGTTTCACGGTTTATTTTCCAGGATTCCACCGTTGTCATCCGTCAGGATGGAACGACGACAGCTTTGCGGGCTTGTTGTTTTTTGTGTTTTTTTGTAGCTGTCCTTATATTAATTTATCATTTTGAGCAGGAGT
>NW_015542408.1:3657146-3672232 GCF_001515605.1 Sinocyclocheilus anshuiensis | reverse complement strand
GACCTAAACATGAACTGAAATAATATATATATATATATATATATATATATATATATATATATATATAAATATTTTATTTCAACTAATTAATTGCTAATGATTTTCATTTTTGTTAACTATAATAACTCTGCTTTCTGTATTCTGTTTAAACACGGCAATGTAGCATTTTGTCATTTTTGTTACTGGAAAACAACTGTGGAAAATGTAGTTGCATTATTTGCATCAGCTACAACTACCCCAAATAGCCACCTGTGCACCCCTAATACATTAGCATTCATACAGTCAACAGTGTGATCTCATTAAAGGCTTTGACCAGCTCACAAAGTGATGGAGCAGTCACTTTAACATCCTCATGTGAAGGGGCTTGGCAGAGAGCAGGGCATTGATTAAAGCGCTCTACCCGGGTGACCAGCGTGCCACACTCATTGTTAATGGTAATGAGGGAATGAATGCTGTTTGCATCACAATAGACCCTCACAACAGTGAAAAAGTGCTTTTTTTTCCTCCCTGGCATTCTGGACTTGGTGGAAAATGGCAGGCTCAAAGGTGTTGTGCCGCTCGGAGCCGTGCATCACGGGTAAAAATCAGCCCTCGCCGATATCCTTCACTCTATAGATGGATGGTAATTTGCCCAGCTGTGAGTGTGAGATGTTCCATTCCCCAGTCGTGGTGTAAGAAAAATTGAATGACAGTGAGCAAAACAGCAGTAATTATAAAACTAATTACTAAATGCTGATGATGCCCATAGGCTTTGCATAACTAAATTTAGAAGAGGAAATTGCTTTTGGCTGCATTGAGGCTGTGGGCAAGTTTGTTATTTTCCGACGCACACCAAAGAAAGTCGTAATTGCCATGGAAACAATTACTCGTACACCTTTATTTTTGTGGCTTCACGAGGCGAAAACAGCTTGAGGGAGCGTTGTTGTCAAACAATGTGTTTTAATAACCGCAAAAAAACTGTACGTACTGTGTCTTGCCGTGAATTGATTAACATTAAATCAAACACAGCCAAAGAAATGCAGTTAATTGCTAGAACGAGGCCGTTATTTTCTTATTAAATCACATTCGCCTTGTGCGAGATTCTCTATGCAAGATGTGAATCCAGCTCACCGTTCAGGTTTCATTCACCGTTCATTCGCGACTCTGCTATATATTTGAGCGTAACTATGCTCTTTAATGGTCTATCCTTCTTCTGAATGGAGACAACAAAGCCAATGTTGTCAGCGCTAACGTGAGACAGCCCTCCAGGGTGCCTTAAGTTTCCCAATGGCTTCGCTCGGGAACGCGGTGTGTATTTGTATACGCTCCGGGTCGGCCTTTGTGTGTGTTTACTTTCAGAAAGGGCTGTATTTCCTCAGTAACAACAACAGATTTCCTGGCGGAAGCAGAATATGGTTATTGTTTCTCCGCTACAAATAGTGGTGTTTTGCGCTGACGAATAGGCCGAGTGCTTAGACTCACGTTGGCCTGCTGGTAATTAGTCCTTTTGCAAATAGGCCAATAATGGAGAAATGAATCCAAGAGACAGTCGGAATGAATATGGAGAGCCTCGTTTTCCAGCGGCGTGATTGAACCTGTAAGTCGGCTGTGGCTAATATCTTCACAAAGTATTACAAATTACCTCAGCGTTACCAGCAGCTTTTTGTTTTCTTCTTTCTGTAGATGCTAGTTTCAGAAGAGCCTAAATGCTAGTTTTAATTTAAAAAATGATGGCATGGAAGAGATTTCATTGGATTTAAACTGATTTTGCCTGCATATCATTTAATCTTCCGTTTTATTTTTTTCGGTGGTCGGCCGTACCTGAGCGTCTCCCGCCGGCCGCTGACAGTCTCTTCTGAGTGCTGCTCTTTTGAAGTGGAACGTCTGAAAGCACAGCGTGAGCCTTAAATAAAATGAAGGGCATTTACTATTACAAGTAATGTCCTTAATAATCTTGTTAGTGTAGACTCTCTCAGTACGAGACAAATGGAACATTATTGGCTTATGGGCTGTAGTAAATAATTTAGTTTCCAATATTCAGGCTGCTTTGACAGTAAATTAGAATGACATGAAAAGAGGTTGTTGAATAAAGAAAGTATCCAATCAAATTTAATTGACTCGACTAAGGCAGCTGTAATATATTTCATAATTAAACCAAGTTGTCACAGAGCTTTATAGGCTCGAACGAATCAAAACGTCAAAAATAATTCCTTGATATCCTGCTTTTAAAACGTCACGCGCTCTTTGACATGGGAACATGAAGACTCAAGTGCAAGTTCAATAACCAAACACCTAGAACACCCTAGCAACTGCATAGCAACACCTTAGAAATGACCCTAACATCTACAAGTTTTGCAACAGCAAAATTCTACATTAAAATTCTAGCATAATTTCTACATTAAAATGTAATAAATACAGTTGTTGGCTTTTTGGGGGACATTATTACTGCTGCAGTCCTCAACATCAACATCTGTATTAATCTATGCACTCTCTCTCTCTCTCTCTCTCTCTCTCTATATATATATATATATATATATATATGAAAAAAAGAGAACGGTTCTTTTATGAAAAGTACTTATTTATAACTGCATATGGAATAAAAATGGTTAAAATTGTCACATTATTATACTCTTCCGAAGCACACAGATCATAATGAAAAATGAATGCATAATTTAAATAGGTGATTTTTATTCTGTCATTTCATATGTGGCTAGTATATCATGATATTTAAGAAATTGAAATACAAATGTATTTCCATATAATTATGCAATATTTATATTTAATACATTTACATTTATATTAAATTAATTAATATAATATAATTTTTTATTATTTATTTTTTATTTATTTTTCCTTGCTTATGTGGCCTTGTTTACATCAAAAAAATGTATTAAATTTTGATAAAACAATATGAAAACAAACCTTTCTTTTTTGCTTAACATTTACTGAATTGTGCAGAATAAATCCAGAGACATTTATTATTATTTATTAAGAAAATATTCAAATTCAATATCATATTCTCTCTTCCTAAGTGGTTGATAATCACAGTCCGCTCTCCCACACTGTGTTGTGGTTTGCTGTTTGTCTGCAGTGAAGTGTAAAGGCGGTTAAGATTTCAGAGGAAGGTCATGGAGGTGTCTGGCCTCAACACTGTTTGTCTCTCACAGGACACAAATGACTCACCCAAATCATCCAATTTAATCACACCATTTTCTGCCCCTCAATAGCCCTCGCCCGGCTTAATCACTCCGTTTACTTGCTGTCACAAAGAGCTTCATATCGAAACCAATGGATTTCTACCATTTAAAGGCGAGCTGGGAGCGAGCCGAGGGTGGAGGGGTCGAGAGACTCGGGCTGAAAAACCAACCGATTCATGCGTGAAACATTTAGCTATTGCTATCTCAACGCATGACTAACAGTTTTCGCTCACCCATATTATTCATTAATATCTATAATAAACCACTTGATAGTGGCCCTGACAGTCTAGGATTTTTCGCTCTCATCTCTGCATTACCATTGTGATGTTGAATTTGCTTTAACACCACAAATATGGCTTATCATCTGAAATATGTAAGTAGTAGCAACTTTACATGGCCGCTCAATCTAATGTTAACTTAGAGAAATGTGCGCTATATTCAAGTGTCTGTGTGGAAGGTGAACATTAGCGCTCACTGCAGGACAGATGGTGGCGCCAGTGCGCTCACTTGCTCTTAAAATAAGCTACTCCGTAATTTTTGGTCATACATATAAGAGTAATACATCTTTCAGATCTGTAATGAATAGAAAGTTCAAAAGAACAGCATTTATTTGAAATACAAATATTTTTTAGCATTATAAGTATCTTTATTGACACTTTTGATTAATTTATTGTGCATTTTCTAAATAAAAGTATTCATTTTCATCAAAAAAGTACTGACCCCAAACTTTTGAACAATAGTGCATGAACTCCTTTGAATTTTAATTCATTTGAATTTTACTTTTTTGCAGTCAGATTTCAATTCTGCAATGTTTGCCACCTCAACTCAAATGAGTTGAATTAGAATTTAAATGCGTCCTCAGTTGAATTCTGAATGCACATGAATGCATATTGTTATCCTAACCCTAGCAGAACCAGGTTTACCATCTAGACACGAGCAGCAAGCTCTTCATCTCCCAGCATTCCTGTGCCCCGTGCATGTCAGGCAGCACACTTGGATCGCCCTGGTGCCGTTTGGCCAGTGGGCTTGTATTAGGCCAATCTGCGGACCCACTAAGGAGTCCAGACGCACAACCCAGCTGCAGGCTAGCTCAGATTCATTCTCCAATGTGTGTCCATCACCGAGCCTGGCGGTCACCACCGCTGGGACCGGAGCCCGGTCAATCAACAGATCGCCCAAGGCTTTCAACAGCGGCGCCTTCCTCCCCCCATCCCCACTCAATCACACTATCTGTCTCCACACGGTGGCCGCCACTAATGAGAATGTATATGTACGCATGAATAAAACATGAAATTCATTGTTTTTGGTAGCAGAAGCTCTCACCACGAGTAGCTTCTTGATGGGAGCCTGCGTTTGAAGTCCCTCGCTGAATCGCTAGCAGCGTTTGATTGAATTTGTTGCTTGCTTTAAGTAATTAGAAATAACACAGACTTCTCCTTGTTGCGACGTCCTTGCTATGAAAATCTCTGTTGGACAGAAGCTCCGAGAAAATTACTTCATTTACCTTTTATCAGTTCTCTATGACCCAAGATTCGTTTATCCGTTCTTTCTGTTGAATGCTTACATTTTCTGCGTCAGATAATAAGACGAGCAGCCAGTGAAAATCGACACAATTAACTGGAATTCCTGACTTTCCTGAGGCCTGGTAATGAAATATAGATTTGAAGAGACTTTCTGTGGCACTGCATAAGTGTAATAAACTCAGGCACACTTGTGAGTTTGTTTAGAGTCTATTGAATCACAGCCTAACTGATTGGTTAAGTTCATAGTAAAGTTATCTATGACTTTTTTTAATATGCATCCTTTTGAGAAATTCACACACAGTAGAAGATGAATTTAAAAAGTTTGTTTACAGATTTATTTGTTTGTCTTTATTGTGACCTTAATCAGAACAGTTTTAAAATGTACATTTTCTTTTCATAAATACAATAGACCTGAAGTGTATAGCTGACTATAAACATCCAAACAACCTGGAATATATATATGTAGGTGTATTGTGCTGTAGTAAGTATGTTGAACATAAAACTTTAATGTAATGTAGTGTAGTGTAGTGTAGTGTAATGTGATGTAATGTTGGGTTGGGTTTACTCTTATCTTTTGTGATTTTATTTTATTATTTTATTTTATTCTATTTATTTTTGTGTGTCTTCCAATTAGATTAGATCAGATATGTATGTATTTTGTGCATAAAAATAATATTTAACTTCTAGAATGTTATAAAATGTGGGGCTAGACTTACTCTTATCCTTTGTGATATTTTTATTTTATTTTGTTTTGTTTTGTTTTATTTTATTTTTATTTACTTTTATTTATTTTTGACTTTTGTTTGTGTTTTTTTATTACCCGACCCACCCGATCCGCGGATTATCCGCAGCGCTCGCGGATATAACCGCCATCCGCGCATCACTAGTGTCTATCAATTCAGTATATTCTGTTTCCGTTCCATTCTGTTCCATAGACACAAATTGTTTTAGAATTTTCTTATTTTTGGTTATTTTTCTCCCACCACCCCTCCCATACAACCTTGGTTATGTCATTCAAAAACAATATTTATTTCCGCAGCAGAGAAGCGACCAGCCTGAAATAGCAACATTGGCTCGACCAATGCTGTGAATTTAAGGCGGGGCCATCTCTTTGTCAACCAATAGCAGACGAGGGAGGAGTTTCAAGAATCCAGTTTGAGAGGGGAATATTTCAGTAAAATTGACTAAATGACTTTAAAATAGACTTAATATTTGATATCTTGTGTGGTAAACTAATATAAGGCTCTATTTGGGAGTACTTTAGCTGTACTAGAGCTGCTGCGCTGTAGCTGATAGATTTGGAGGACAGCGGTGTGTTGTGTCAGTAGTGTCAGCAGTATTACACATCCAGTCGTTCACTTCCTATCAGCTCTTAAGCCGCCAAGCCAATTACAGCTGAAGGAAACTGTGTGTAAATCCTCAGGCTGGATTCACATTGTTTTGAGCAGGTCAGAGGAGCATGTTCAGCTGATTAATAATGCAGCTCTTTTCTTCCTTTCTGTTTTGTTTGGACGTCATCCCAACAAGATGCATCTTAGCAGAGACTGTAAGTGTTAATTGTGAGGATGAGAGCGAGGGACCCCCGCGTTCGTCTTAACAGAGACGAGATCAGCGTTTCCCGCCTCGTCCATGTGTCGTGGCAGCTTGCCGCCTCAGACGGTGTTGTAAAAGAGCTGATGTCATTAAATGATATCGACTTCAAGGCAGCACTGATCTCGTCTTTCTGTCCCATTCTGTCTCTCGCACTCTCTCTTTTTAAAGGATTCAAATTATGCAGATCCTTTAATTAAACTCTGCCATAGTGAGTTTTTTTCTCCCTCTGTGTTTGTTGATTTGAATTTGCATTGCATGAATGTGAGGTTGTGGCTGTGTCTGCGGGGTCTGTGTAATATAAACCACTTCCTCCGTGTGTATCGTCTGACTGCTTCATTCACACTTCCACTAGTGCTCAGAAATGTGCTTGTTTCTGAGAACATCTCAAATGAAAACATTTGCTTTTTTGGTTGTTATGAAGCTCAAAACTTTAGAAACGAGTTGTCTTGAGACATCAAGGAATGTCTCAGGGTATTTTGTGAAGTTTTGCTAATTTTTTGGAGCATAGATACTCAGTATCCTGTAAACATGTTCAACAGTATCATGTACAATATTTGATTAAACATACTGTAAGGTCATTACCGAGTAACATTATGCATATGTTTACATGAAAACTGTAGAATTGCATATTTTAGAAATATGTTTTTGTTTTAGAAAAGTTGGACAAGGTGCTCTAAAACTGTATATTCTGAGTATCTTATCGATTTGAATATTAAAGTAGAACGTAGACAGAGTTTTGGAATAGTAGATAGTTATGATAAATTATGCTAGGTATATTTGATATTATATTATTTATATTATATTATATTATATTATATTATATTATATTATATTATATTATATTATATTATATTTATTTATTTATTTATTGATGCAGCATTTCATAACATAGCACCACTATTTACTGGAATTCATTATTGGAAAAGATCATTTGTTTATTTATTACACTAAACAACTATAACTATATCACAGCTATTCAAGATGGCAATATCTTTGCAGAATTTTATTTTAGATGCAACATTTCATTGCAATATGCCACTACTCACTGGAATTCATTACTGGAAAAGATTATTTGTTTATTCATTACACTTAATGACTCTAACTGTATCAGTGCTATTTAAGATGGCAGTATCTTTGTAGATTTTTTTTTATTTTTTTTTTATTTTAGATGCATTAAGTCAAGTCAAGACACCATTATTTATATAGCACTTTTTACAGTGCAAATTGTGTCAAAGCAGCTTTACAGTATTAAATGGGGAAATAGTGTGTCTTTCTCCTCTGGCCAGACAAACCCAGTTTAAATCTAGGCTGCAGCAGCGTTAGATTGTGCAGAGGACTCATCTGGTTCCCGTGGTCTTGTCCCGATGGCCGTCTAGGAGACGAGGTCTTCGGAAGGGATCAGTCTTTGGGGCACATCTAGATTTCCTGGTCAAAAAACCTTGGGAGAAACCAGGCTCAGTCGAGGGGTCAGTTCTCCTCCGACCAGATGAACCAGCAGGTTGATCCATGCTGCAGCAAAGTTAGATTGTGCAGGGACTCATCTGGTTCCCGTGGTCTTGTCCCGATGGCCGTCTAGGAGACGAGGTCTTCGGAAGGGATCAGTCTTTGGGGCACATCTAGATTTCCTGGTCTCCACTGACATTCCAGGGCAGTCGAGGTCGTCTCTAAGTGCTGATCCACCATCTGATTTGGATACAGACTGGATCTGGTGGCTACGGTGACCTCGGAATAAGAATGAAACAGACTAATATTAGCATAGATGCCATTCTTCTAACAATGTAACAAGTACATCGGGTGTTATGGAAAGTGATCCCGGTTCCGGTTGACTTAATTAATGCAGCCTAACAATCCTTTAACGGATCTGAATTATAGAAATGCGATAGTGTATTATGTGTAAGCCAGGTTAAAGAGATGGGTCTTTAATCTAGACTTAAACTGACAGAGTGTGTCTGCCTCCCGAACAGTGTTAGGTAGATTGTTCCAGAGTTTGGGCACTACATAGGAAAAGGATCTGCCTCCCGCAGTTGATTTTGATATTCTAGGTATTATCAAATGGCCAGAGTTTTGAGATCGTAGCGGATGTGAAGGACTATAATGCAATAAGAGCTCACTCAAATACTGAGGAGCTAAACCATTCAGGGCTTTATAAGTAATTAGCAAGATTTTAAAATGTATACGATGTTGAATGGGGAGCCAGTGCAGTGTTGACAGAACTGGGCTAATATGGTCGTACTTCCTGGTTCTAGTAAGTACTCTAGCTGCTGCATTTTGAACCAGCTGGAGTTTGTTTATTATTTGTTTATTATGCCATTATTTCATTGCGATACTCCACTACTCACTGGAGTTCATTATTGGAAAAAATTATTTGTTTATTTGTTACACTAAATGATTCTAAATATATCAGAACTATTCAAGATGGCAATATCTTTGTAGTATTTTATTTTATTTTAGATGCAGCATTTCATTGCAATATGCCAGTACTCACTGGAATTCATTATTTGAATAGATTATTTGTTTATTCATTACACTTAATGATGCTAACTGTATCAGTGCTATTCAAGATGGCAGTATCTTTGTAGAATTTTAATTATTAATTTTTTTTATTTTAGATGCAGTATTTCATTGCGATAGTCCACTACTCACTGGAGTTCATTATTGGAAAAAAATAATTTGTTTATTTGTTACACTAAATTACTCTACATATATCAGAGCTATTCAAGATGGCAATATCTTTGTAGTATTTCTATTTTATTTTATTTATTTATTTATTTTGTTGCAGCATTTCATTGCAATACACCATTACTCTGGGATTCATTATTGAATAAGATTATTTGTTAATTTTTTGTTCATTTACTTGCTTCGCTAGTTATTAGGTAACTATGTAGGTAAGTTATGTCATTTCCCAGCACTAATAACAAATGCTTTATTTTTTCAGAATATAATGAACTGTTAACTTAATGTGATGGAATCTAGTTTATGTCAAATATGTTCGTTTTATAACTGTGTTTACACCAATGCACTATGGGTAGGCGGAGGTGTTTTCCCTGTGTGCTGCCTCTTGTGGTGGTTTAAGAACTCAGATGATGATAGTAGAATCGGGTAATGATTACCCAGCGTGTCGAAGTGGGCGAGTTATGTTGTGGCACAGGGCCGTAGGAGGGGCGAGATTAGCATTTAAAAACTGAACAAGCGGTGAGAATTACACCCCGCAATACAAAATGCTCAGTGATTTCTCCTCCACGGACGGAGACGTTCCTAGAAGCCAAAAGGAGACGAGAAAGTCCTTAATTGACAATTTCTTGAAAATTGCTAAGGGGGAAAAACAAAAGACTAGCCTTGGGTTTCCAGAGTGTTATAAAGCATTTCTCACCACTGTCTATGTGATTGAGCCTATACAAAATCGATTTATTTCCCGGGTAACTCACAATAATTGAAATACAGACAACGTTTGGTTCCAATTTACCAGCAATAAAGTTGTAATGGGGTTTTCTCTGCAATTTTAGGCCTAATACACTCATTCTAAAGAGCAGTATTTTTGCCAGTCGAACAAATAGCATCACTGAGGCTTACAACCAGTAATAGGCCCACATTGATGCACACATTAAACTTGTTAAATCAATTCGGTAGACACTTTCTAAAATGGACTGTCGTTTCTCTCTCTCGTGCAGTCGGCTCATGGCCTCTACACATATCAATCACTGGCGCTCGTCCCCGAATGATTCAGCCCTTTTAGTTAGTCATTATTTATGCTTCAAAGACACGGAGGGAGGAAAAAAAGCAAACCTGACTTGAGGATGTATTTATAGAACAGGGGGATATTCAGGACATACCGTCATTCTGGCACAGGAAGAAGCTGGACGGGGTGCAAATTTAGATTTGCTTCATATGGATTTTGCTGTTTAACCGTTCGAAACATTTCTGGCTTGGTTTCCAAAGGCAGTTCACCAAAGTAGGTGGATTTATCTGTCAGAAAGAGGCTTTAAATGTTGGCAACAGTTGTGCTGCCAAATATTTTTTTGGAAACTGCAATAATTTTTTCAGGATTCTTTGATGAATAAAAAGTTTAAAAGACCAGCATTTATTTTCTAACAATATAAATCTTTGCTATCACTTCTTAAAAATTTAACACACCCTTGCTGAATGAAAGTTTTAATTTCTTTCAAAAAAAGAAAGAAAAAAATTTACTGACCCCAAACTTTTGAACTGTAGTGTATATTGTTAGAAAAGATTTCCATTTTAAATAAATGCTCTCCTTTTTAACTTTTTATTCATCGAAGAATCCTGAAAAAAGTATCACAGGTTCCAGAAAAATATTAAGCAGCACAACAGTTTCCAGCACTGATAATAAATCAGCATATTAGAATGATTTCTGAAGGATCATGTGACACTGATGATGCTAAAATGATGCTGAAAATTCAGCTTTGCATCACAGAAATAAATTAGATTTTAATGTATATTAAAATAGAAAAAGGTGATTTTACATCATAATAATATTTCACAATATAACATCTTTTCCTGTATTTTGATCAAATAAATGCAGCCTTGATGAGCACAAGAAACTCCTGCAAAAAACATTACAAATCGTTCTGATCCCAAACTTTTGACCGGTAGTGTATATATAGTGTGTATATAAATATGTATATACTGTGTATATATATATATATAAATGAAATACCGCTGCCATGGACATGACATATGGCGCTGGCCGATATGTTCTAACTAAATCTGATATCATCACATCATTACTCACATAGCGCAGATGATTGGTTTCTTTTCACATCAGCAGCCAATGAGCTCGCTGGTCAACATTAAAATACTTAGCTAGTGCTTGCTGTAGCAGTTGCAGCAATTTGTAAGTCGCTTTGGATAAAAGCGTCTGCTAAATGACTAAATGTAAATGTAAATGTAATCAATCAGACTATTCAACATGGTTGTAGAAAATATGATTGCAAACAACAGCATGCAAACGATCAAAAGGTGTAACGAACAGATGTAGTCTGTGCTTTTGCAAATAAAAAACTGTAATTATATTTGTGTGTGTGCACGCTTATGTGTATACTGTACATATAAAATTAACAAGTATAGCCTATTTACTGGGATTTTACATTAAGTTGAAACCATTGTGAATATAAATGTTCATGACCATACTAAAAAAACAACAAAGCAGTCTAAGGTGGATTGCTGGTCTTGGTTGGCTAAGCAGGTTTGAGTAGTTCTGGTTCTGGTCTCAGTGCGCTTGGGTTGGATTTGCCCTACAGTCTTCCGCAGCTGTGCTGTATTATCATATGTGTGTTGTGTACAGTGAGTATGTGGGCTGGAGGGTGAAACCGATCAGCGCTGTTGTAGCGTCAGTGTAGCAGCTGCTATTGTGCTGGTACACAGGTACAGTAATTAAACTGTCTCACCGCCGAATCCCCTCTGCCTGCCAGCTGCTGATGTATTATAGAGACATTCAGCTAATCGATTAAAAGTGCTCAGACAGGGGAGATGTTTGACAGCCCAGCGCTAAGATGAAATTAGTGCGAGGTGTGTGTGTGTGAGGCCGCAAGTGACCACGGCCCTGTGGGAGCAGAGCTGGGTAACGTGGACAGTGTATGTGCTGATACGCGTGTAATTAGGAGCGCCGCATTTCGACAAGATTTCCAAATGATCCCGAATGCATAAGGAAAAGCACAGGGGTAAAAACAAGGGGGCCAAGGAGGAATCCGGGTGTGAGGGATGCAGCGGAGGAACTTGGCCTCCATCCAGCGTGGCTGAAAATTACATGAAATTATTCAGCTGCGGGGGAATGTGAAATCCCACTAATTGGCTTTTGAAGTAGCCCGTGTGTGCGGCTGGAAAGGCCAAGGCCGGCCACGGCACACTCGCTCGGGAGCTCCGCACGGCCTCAATCGATTTCACAGCTGATATTTCTTCAAATCAACACTTATTTTACATAGCACGCGGGGGCCCCTTTTAAATGTAAATCTGGTGTAAACTGCACTTGTTGGTCTGAGCGCAAACAAGGCGGGAGGGTGTGTGCAAACATGGAAATAAGCTGAATTTATTTACTTCAAAAGGCGGCGCCGACCATTCGCAATCGAGAGGGAACCTGGTAAACATTTGCGGTTTGTTTTCTTCCAACTGTTCGACCAAACAAATCTCTAAAATGCAGTGTGTTTTATTAGCTGCCAGCGTCCAGGAGCAGAACATGGATTTTACAAGGAGTAAAAAGAGGGCTGTGTGGGGGTTGGACCTCTGTGGATCGCTCTCACGAAAACCTGGCTGAATTTTACAAATCTTTAGAAAAAAAATAAGGTCGTGGAAGTGCATTTGGTAACGCTTTACTTGAAGCCTTTATGTATAATTTATTAAAAAAGTTTTTAATGCATTAATTATGCCTTGTAATGCATCTTATGAATAATTCTAACCACAGTTATATATTATATAATACTTATATATTTATTGTTACACCTTTAAAAATATATAATGCAAACCCATGATAAACAACCAATTTTAGATGTGATAAGGACTTTGCAAATATTATAATGTTTTTTAACTTTGGTTACAATTATTTATGAAAATATATAATGCATTACAACTTACATTATAAATAGATTTGTAATGCATTATTTATAAAGCTTTCAAGTAAAGTGTATAAAATGTATTTTTAGGACCATTTTTTTGCAGTGTGACATTACTTTAATTATAATGAAGAATTATTTCACCTCCAAATTCATAAAAAAAGAAATTTTCATACTATAATGTCAAAACCTGTATTATTTAAATTGTGTTATTTAAAATATTATCACAAAATATAATATTTTGTGAAAATATTATCATATTATCACAAAATATTTATACATCATGGTTTATGGTATTGTCTTTAATTTTCTTATTTAAATTCTAGAAAACATAATTAGATTACATTACTTTTTTATTAAAAAAAAAATAGTATGGTAATAAGAATTATCATTGACGCTTTTGAGAAAGACAAAGAAAATAAAAAAGAATCTAAACACAATGAGATCATCTAAATTTGTGGGGAAACAAACAAATAAATAAATAAAATTATATCACTTATATGTTGCAGATTAATCTTTTAAGATATGAACTCTTCCTGAATGTCTGTTCAATCTGTTTTATCAAATATAAATCCATCCACCTTTGAAAGTTTGACTAAACAGCCTTAAACGGGCATGTTTTGTTGTGGTCAGCTGTTTAGACTCCACTCTCCCACATTTCACCGTAGCTTATAATGAACCCGGGAATCAGATGAAAGCTCGATATTGTTTGTGTCACCATCAAATAACGCCAAACGGGCTTTGTAAAAAAGTGTGTATTCAGCAACACCCTGCTTGTTTCCATTGAATTATGCAGCTCAAAAACAATGACATGTTTTATCTGCTTCCAGCTCACATAATCATCACAATTAGAAGCCGCTTTACGAGGGTCTTGCGCTTCTAAACGCTGAGTTTAGCCCAGGCTGCAGCTCTTGGCCTCACGGCTGCTCGAGAGCAAACTGTTGAAACGGCGCTTTCAAAAAACACTCCTTTGAACTCATCTGAGGCTTGTTTAAAATACAGACCGAGGAGGTGCGCACACACACACACACACACACACACACACACACACAGGACTGTAGAAGAGATCCATTACACTGTCTTCTGCAGAAGAGATCTTAAAAACGTAGTGGAGAGGAGGCAGATAAGAGAAACAGCCGATAAGACCTGCTGCATGTGGCTTTACCTGCACCACGGTGCTGCTTCATGATAGCAGTGACTTCTTCTGCTTTGCATTTTTGGTAAAACACAGAACAAGAAACAATTGGGCAGTACTGTATAGCCATTGAGGAGGAAACGTCTCCTCCAATATTCAGATCAGTGCTTGACTGGTATGTGTTGTTCAGTGGTTGACTGTAATATTTTACAGTCGCTCCCTCACAGTCCTGAATATGGGGTTATATTCTTGTAGTTGTGAACAGTTCAAACCACACACTATCACACACAGGTTAGATAATAGAGCTGAAGGGAATGCTTTACAAAGACTCTCAGACAATGCACTGAACAAATAGGTCTGATAGCAGATCTTAATTAAATCATGATGATGCTCGATACGGTTTGGTCAAACCTTTTTCTGGATTTAAACTGAAGTACAACTCCATTGGTCTGTTTTCTGCAGTTTCATTCTTTAAATTTAATATAATTTAATACAAATAAACTTTTAATATAAACATTATATATACTTTGTAATGTAAATTTAATCTTTTTTATTATATTTTTCTTATTATATCAAACTCACTTAAATGTATATCATATATATATATTCTGTAGAATTATTTACTGTTAAGACACCAATATATTAATAGTAGATATTATATAATATGCAATGAAAACGGGTGTTTGGAAAGATTTCTATTTCAAATAAATCCAAAGTTCTGTCATGAAACTCTAGGTGGCGCAGTCCAATAGGTCTACCTCAATCTGATGTAATGACATCACACGGCGCAGCTGATTGGGTCTTTTTGTATCTGCAGCCAATGAGCTTGCTACTCGACATTCAAATACTTGGCTAGTGCATACTGTAGCAGTTGCAGCACGTTTCAGAAACCCTCCACCTTCCCCAGCTCCACCTGTATAGATCTGCTACAGGGTATTTCATGTATGTTAAATAGGGGGGTTATTTCTTATGTTATATGTGCAACAACTTTAAAGAATAAAGAAATTTTTCTTTACTTTAAAGAAAGTAACTTCTTAACTCTATTTAAAAAAAAAACAACAAAAAACAAAAACTAGCTTTCTATTTTTTCTGTTCT
>NW_015542408.1:3652394-3656653 GCF_001515605.1 Sinocyclocheilus anshuiensis | reverse complement strand
AACCTTAAACCACATAAACACATTGCATTACACCAAATACACAAAATAATGTTCTTTTTAGCAACGTCATATGACCCCTTTAAATTAGAAAAAGCAGTTTAGGCAACTGCCCAATGATTTCTGAATTTTGCAGATTAATTTCGATGCATGTTGAGAAAGCTTTGGGAGTATAAATTCCTTGATTTTCCCCGTTTAATATTTGTTGAGACAGTTCTGAGCAATGCTCATGTTCACCTCGATCTCCACGCTGACCTCTATGTAATGAACTAGTTGTAGCATACTAAATCAGCGCAGAGTATTTAACACAACGGAGGAACTAATTCCTCCATTTAACTCAACATTTGCAATGAGATGACTTGTACCCTAATGGCTAGTAATTAATTCTTACCACCTCCCTCTCTTCCTCTCTCCCTCCCTTTATATTCCCCTCCCCCCATTTTTCCTCCGCAGTGCTCTGAGGATAGTTCCACTTTTCCAATGCTTTATCTAATGCATAATGTTCATTTCAGGCCCCTAATTAGGTTTAAATGAAAATTGGCTCTGCAGAAAGATGGATAGCTGGGAAAGCATCAAACCACCCAGCATGTCCCAGAGTTGTGAGGCTGAAAATGCAATTTGGTGAAGCAGTGCTGCGAGCAGCGCAGAGTTCATTAATTTTTAAGTGCAGGTACTATCCCAGAGGTGCACCTGACGTGCTCCGACTCTACCTGGACATGAACACAAATACCAGCCCCTTTGACTGCCGCTCACTTTTATTGCTGCTCTTTTACTCTGCTGGTCCTTCCACAGGTACAGACACTGTCCACATACATGCACTGTTCCGAAACCTAGTGAGCTGCCTAACTAGACAGCATTTGAGTATTACAAGCACACTTTTACAGTAGGCTGTACAGTAGACTACAGTAGTACCCTTTAGTTACTAATATGCACTCTTTAGACACTGATATGCTACCCTTTAGGTACTATATGCACCCTTTAGGTGCTAATATGTGCCTTTAAGGTACTTATGTGCTCTTTAGGTATTATTATGCACCCTTTAGTTACTTATATGCACCCTTTAGGTACCAATATGTACCTCTAAGGTATTATATTAACCCTTTAGGTACTAATGTGTACCTTTAAGGTACTAATACACACCCTTTAGGTACTAATATGCACACTCTAGATACAAATACACACCTTTCAGGTACTAATACACACCCTTTAAGTAATAATTTGCACCCTTTAGGTACTAATATGCACCCTTTAGGTACTAATATGCCATCTTTAAGTGCTAATACGCACCCTTTAGGTCAGTGGTCGGCAACAGGCAAAACTGGCCCACCAGCAATAATATCTGGCCTGCGCCCCCAGCCAGATTATTTTGATAACGGCTGGTTCTGAAATAGATCTGTCATGACAGCAACAGTTACTCTCAATCAGAGTATGTGAGCGGAGCGGTGTGATTTTGACTGGAGCGAGGAGCGGATTTTTAAATAAAAGTCGGAGCGTCATGGTTTTCACTCGCTCCAAGAGCGCTTCACCACCACTCCATCACAAGTACAATTCATGCCAACGGCCCGTAATATAACTGCATATTTAGCAAGAACTCACATGTTAAACATATTTAGCTAGCTTGATAGAGAAGGATCACTCAAATCAGAAAGAATGTGAAGCTACGATGACAGCAATGGACATGAGCGGGAAGTTATAGTTCTCAAGGAATTTGTTTGTTCCTTCTAGATACTGAATATTTTCAGCTGAAAGCATGATTTAAACAAGTAGGCCTACTACAACACTTATTCACACGCAATCGCTCTCTCAGTAATGCATTCAAACAAATGTAATCTTACAGTGCTACTTCATCTGTATCCGATTTCGAATGAGCAGAAATCTGTAAGAAATGCATCAATCCGTAGGTAAAACAACTGACGAAAACGTACTGTTATTTTCATCACAAACAAAATTTGCACCGCAAAAAGCAGCAACTATATACCATGTTATTAGCTTGTCATGTGGTAGGAAAAATGTTTGAACACTAGAGTTCTAATAAGCCACTTTGAAACTCTGCTGTTATTTAAATTTTTAATATACGTTATGAACAGAACTGTGATATTTCAAACATACTGAAATGCTTTCTGCGAGGAGTGGCGCGGGAGCGGAAAATGGTGAACCCGGAGCGGAGTGATTATTAAATGCTCGGAGCGCGGATGACGCTCCACTCCACTCACATACTCTGCCGGACACCACCACACAAAATGCTACATGCACTTTTACAAGTTGTTTGAACTGAAATGTGTGTTGGCAGTGTGTGTACGCAACCACCCTATAATGATAAAAATCCACCTGCTCCTTTTTTTTGAATCCCCATAAATAATAAGCAGTGTCTCCCAGTGGCCTATTTTTAGCATCGGTGCTAATATGATGCCACATTAGCCACAGGCCCCGCCCACGAATGTTGACAGACACTGCCGTTTTAACATAGAACCGCCCTGAGCGAGTTCACAGCGAGTTGTACACAGTCCGCCAATGCTGCACTGACGAGCGTCTCCCAAGCGTTTTAGGTGTTCTGTAGCTGGATGTATTAATCCACATAGCTCTCTCCATTTACCCCTGAAATCTGAGCCGCTGAAGACGAGGTGGATTAATTTTGTTTTCGAAGAAAATGCTCCCTCGACTCTACAGAAATTCGTTTATGTCTGCGCGAATCATTTTACACCGGACTGCTTTGTGAATGAGGGTCAGTATAAAGCAGGTTTTGCACAAAAGTTGCTCCTGAAGGATGGAGCAGAGCCAACTGTTCGTGATCCAGCTACACCTCCAGAAGAAGTAAGTATCAAGCGTTAGTTTTCCAAATTGCCTTTCTGAAAGAGCTTCTTGGCACTTTGTAAGGCTAATGTTGCTAAAGCTACCACTGTCTGTCTGTTTTCACTGATGCTGCCTTCACATGCTACCAGAATGATCGTGAATAGGAATGTGGGAGTTAAAATTGCATATGAAAGCAATGTGAAGTCGACCGCTGGAATTAGTCGAGCTCATAATCACAAGTGGGGCTTATAAAGTTTGTATGGCACCATGAGTTAATTTTATCGTGTCGTAATTCATATAGTAAATTTTTTATGCACAGTACAATCAGATGACTGACTTTTATACTGAGTGCGTTTTCTGTCAAGATAACAGGCTTGTACTAATAGTGGAGTGTTTATTTGCAAAGGCTAGGTATTGCCGGAGCTTGAGCTCTTGAAGCTCCGCCCACTTCCCCGGCGAAAACGGCGCATTTTGGCTCATACCCTAAAAGTGGCAATTTTAACAAGCAATAAAAAATTATCTGTAAGGTATTTTGAGCTAAACCTTCACACACACACTCTGGGGACATCAGAGACTTATTTTACATCTTGTAAAAAGGGGCACAATAGGTCACCTTTAATTTCTTTGACCCATATATCTATATATACATATATGTTACTGTAATGAGTTTTTGTTGTTGCATTACAGTAATGACATTTTAGGAAATACGTTTAATTTACATGAAAGTAATATTTTCTTTATGATTATCTGTATGTTACGGTAATGATTTATTTGCTGCATTATAGTAAATACAATTATGAAAATATGTTAAAAGTGTAATAAAAACCGTAATTTTCTGTATAATTTTCTGCATGTTACGGTAATGAGGTTTTGTGCTACAATTTAGTAATGACATTTTAGGAAATATGTTTAACTGTCATGAAAATAATTTTCTGTCATTTTCTGTCATGAAAATACATTTTCTGTATGTCATGGTAATGTTTTTGCTGCATCATAGTAAAGACAATTTATACAACATGTTAAATTGAAATAAAAATAATAATTTTCCACAAGTTTCAGTAATGAGGTTTTGTGCTGTGGTAATTACATTTTAGGAATTATGTTTCATTGCCATGAAAGTAATTTAGGAAATATGTCAAACTGTGATAAAAATATTTTTAATATATAATTTTCTGCATGTTACGGTAAAGAAGTTTTTTTAATTTAATTGAAATGGAATTAAATTTTTCTGTATGATTTTCTGTATGTTACCATAATGAGTAATTATTGCTGAATTGTGGTAATGACAATTTAGGAAATGTTTAATATTATAATTAGGGCTGCACGATAAATCGCTTGCGATATTTAATGTGCATCTTGTCAGAAAGCCGGTTCTGTAATCAGCGGTAAATCTCCATCACGTGCGTGCTTTCACATTGAGCAGCATTAACTACACAGAGCCGTTGTTCACTGACGCGCTGCGCCAAACCACG
>NW_015542408.1:3644564-3648521 GCF_001515605.1 Sinocyclocheilus anshuiensis | reverse complement strand
TTGTGGTTTTCATTCGCTCCAAGAGCGCTCCACCACCGCTCCATCACGAGTACAATTCATGCCAATGGCCCGTAATATAACTGCATATTTAGCAAGAATTCACGTTAAACATTTAGCTAGCTTGATAGAGAAGGATCACTCAAATCAGAAAGAATGTGAAGCTACGATGACAGCAATGGACATGAGCGGGAAGTTATAGTTCTCAAGGAATTTGTTTGTTCCTTCTAGATACTGAATATTTTCAGCTGAAAGCATGATTTAAACAAGTAGGCCTACTACAACACTTATTCACACGCAATCGCTCTCTCAGTAATGCATTCAAACAAATGTAATCTTACAGTGCTACTTCATCTGTATCCGATTTCGAATGAGCAGAAATCTGTAAGAAATGCATCAATCCGTAGGTAAAACAACTGACGAAAACGTACTGTTATTTTCATCACAAACAAAATTTGCACCGCAAAAAGCAGCAACTATATACCATGTTATTAGCTTGTCATGTGGTAGGAAAAATGTTTGAACACTAGAGTTCTAATAAGCCACTTTGAAACTCTGCTGTTATTTAAATTTTTAATATACGTTATGAACAGAACTGTGATATTTCAAACATACTGAAATGCTTTCTGCGAGGAGTGGCGCGGGAGCGGAAAATGGTGAACCCGGAGCGGAGTGATTATTAAATGCTCGGAGCGCGGATGACGCTCCACTCCACTCACATACTCTGCCGGACACCACCACACAAATGTGGCTTTTTGTTAATGACTGTCCTCCTACAGGATTTAACACAGAGTAACAGCTTTACAAAAGATACAAAAGACAATGTAACAGTCTGTCACAGGCAATTCTAGTTGCATTTTTCATCAATTCAAGGGGACCTATATCCTTTGACTATATATAGTATATATGCAACCACCCTATAATGATAAAAATCCACCTGCTCCTTTTTTTTGAATCCCCATAAATAATAAGCAGTGTCTCCCAATGGCCTATTTTTAGCATTGGTGCTAATGTGACGTCACATTAGCCACAGGCCCCACCCACGAATGCTGACAGACACTGCCGTTTTTACGTAGAACCGCCCTGAGCGAGTTCACAGCGAGTTGTACACAGTCTGCCATTGCTGCACTGACAAGAATGTCTCCCAAGCGTTTTAGGTGTTCTGTAGCTGGATGTATTAATCCACATAGCTCTCTCCATTTACTCCCGAAATCTGAGCCGCTGAAGACGAGGTGGATTAATTTTGTTTTCGAAGAAAATGCTCCCTCGACTCTACAGAAATTCGTTTATGTCTGCGCGAATCATTTTACACCGGACTGCTTTGTGAATGAGGGTCAGTATAAAGCAGGTTTTGCACAAAAGTTGCTCCTGAAGGATGGAGCAGTGCCAACTGTTCGTGATCCAGCTAACGTTACGCCACCTAGAAGGAGTAAGTATCATGCGTTTGTTTTCCTAATCGCCTTTCTGAAAGAGCTTCTTGGCACTCTGTAAGGCTAATGTTGCTAAAGCTACTATTGTCTGTCTGTTTTCACTTCACGTGCTACCAGAATGATCGTGAATAGGAATGTGGTAGTTAAAAATTGCATATGAAAGCAATGTGAAATCGACCGCTTGAATTTGTCTAGCTCATAATCATATTCAGGATTTATAAAGTTTGTGTTAGCATGCAATGGCACCATGAGACCAGCTATGTTGTTATTTTTATAGCGCCGTGCTCCCCGTCTGTGTAATTCATAAATAATCTGGCAGGGTGCAGAATTCGGCACGACACCGGTTCGAACATGGCTGAACTACTAGCAGTTTCTGGCATTTTCAGTGCGTGAGAGAGTGTTTTGTTATTGCTGGCGTGATGCTGGTGTGCCAGCTCTAGAAACTCCACCCTCTTCTGAAAGTGGGGAGCACCAGCTCGTTTTCATTTAAAGGGACAATATCCTAAATATCCTATCATATCCTAAAAATGGCAATTTCAACAAGCTATAAAAAATTATCTGTAGGGTATTTTGAGCTAAAACTTCACATACACACTCTAGGGACATCAGAGACTTATTTTACAACTTGTAAAGAGGGGCATAATTGGTCACCTTTAAATTATCCTTTGACTATGTTCTGGCCCGCCATCTAGTGGCGAAAAGTTTTTTTGGCCCGATGCCAAACTTACTTGTCGACCTCTGCTTTAGGTGCTAATACGCACCCTTTGGGTATTAATATGTACCTTTAAGGTACTATATGCACCCTTTAGGTACTAATACACTCCCTTTAGGTAATAATGTGCACTCTTTAGGTACTAATATGCACCCTTTGGGTACTAATATATGTACATTTTAGGTATTAATATGCACCCTTTAGGTACTAATATGCACCTTTTAGGTACTAATATTTACCTTCAAGGTACTAAATGCACCCTTTTGGTACTAGTATTTACCTTTAAGGTACTAAATGCACCCTTTTGGTACTAATATGCACCTTTTAGGTATTAATGTGCACCCTTTAGGTACTAATATGCACCCTTCAGTTACTAATACGTACCTTTTATGTACTAATACGCACCCTTTAGGTACTAATATGTAACTTTTACGTACTAATACACACCCTATAGGTACTAATATGAACCCTTTAGGTCTAAAGATGTAGCTTTTGAAAAGGTACCACCCCACTGACAGCTTCTTTACCTTTTTTCTTTGAGTGTAAGATTTCATCTTTTTACCAAATTTGACACCTTAATCACATAGCTTTTGATTTGCTAAATGTTGTGTAGAGCATAAAACAGTATATTTATTGTAAATATACTTATATTCATTCAATATGCAAAAATATTGATGAACAATACTTCCAATCTAATTGAAATTGAAATCTATCTATCTATCTATCTATCTATCTATCTATCTATCTATCTGTCTGTCTGTCTGTCTGTCTGTCTCTTCTGTCCGTCTGTCTGGCTGGCTGTCTGTCTCTCTCTCTTCTGTCTCTTCTGTCCATCTGTCTGTTTGGCTGGCTGTCCGTCCATCTGTCTGGCTGTCTGTCTGTCTGTCTGTCTGTCTCTTCTATTTCTTCTGTCCGTCTGTCTGTCTCTTCTGTCCGTCTGTCTGTCCGTCTGTCTGTCTGTCCGTCCATCTGTCTGTCTAGGCTGTTTGGGTCAGTTTGATTAATCCTGTATGAGCTTGCAAGCCTCCGTGTGAGCGTCATGACATAAAGCACTGTTCATGACTGTAATCCGGGGCTCAGATCCAGGACCTCTCTCTTTCTCTCTCTTTCTCTTCTCCTCACTGGATCATGTCATTGTGGGTTAGCTCCTAATTACTCTCTCCCAGAGACGTTCCAAATATTCCCCTGGTGCTAATATTTTTCTGCCTCAACGACTCATTATGTTGTTTGGCAGCCTGAAACATCAGCCTTTCAATGTCTGAGCGCCGCGGCTCATGTACAGTCTTCCACCTCTACACCTCTCTCTCTCTCTCTGTCTCTTGTCTGCCGGTCTGTTTCCACGACTACTCTGGTTGCCGTGGCATTACAGGTTCTTTGCAGTCTGAATGTGTCTGTAATCATTTGTGTTATAGATTCAATAGTGTGATGCCTGAGTCTCGTGTCTGCTCACCACCCCGTGTTGATTGCACATAGCGATTATCCACCCTTTTATGGCATTGTAGTCTACTCTCCCAGGATCTCTCAGGAAATAGTCCTCGTCCTCCATAAAATGCGCTTCACACATCTGAATATTTGGGTTGAACTGTTCTGGAACAGTGTTGTAAATACAACTTAACCACTGATTTCTAGTCGTGTCCTCTTTTGGAAGGCCAAACAAAGTATTTTCGCTTTCGCAACGAAACACACAGCGTCTTCACAACATGGTGGCGGCGGTGGCAGCAACAATACTACAGCGAGAATCAAAGTTACGCCTTCTTTCTTTGCGTGAACATTTGGGCGGTGTTATGCAAATCTTCCCACATCGTGACGTAGACATGT
>NW_015542408.1:3643645-3644325 GCF_001515605.1 Sinocyclocheilus anshuiensis | reverse complement strand
TTAGCTTGTAAGCCTCCATGTGAGCATCATGACATAAAGCGCTGTTCATCACTATAATCTGGGGCTCAGATACAGTACCTCTCTCTGTCTCTCTCCTTCTCTCTTTCTCTTCTCCTCACTGGATCATGTCATTGTGGGTTAGCTCCTAATTACTCTCTCCCAGAGACGTTCCAAATATTCCCCTGGTGCTAATATTTTTCTGCCTCAACGACTCATTATGTTGTTTGGCAGCCTGAAACATCAGCCTTTCAATGTCTGAGCGCCGCGGCTCATGTACAGTCTTCCACCTCTACACCTCTCTCTCTCTCTCTGTCTCTTGTCTGCCGGTCTGTTTCCACGACTACTCTGGTTGCCGTGGCATTACAGGTTCTTTGCAGTCTGAATGTGTCTGTAATCATTTGTGTTATAGATTCAATAGTGTGATGCCTGAGTCTCGTGTCTGCTCACCACCCCGTGTTGATTGCACATAGCGATTATCCACCCTTTTATGGCATTGTAGTCTACTCTCCCAGGATCTCTCAGGAAATAGTCCTCGTCCTCCATAAAATGCGCTTCACACATCTGAATATTTGGGTTGAACTGTTCTGGAACAGTGTTGTAAATACAACTTAACCACTGATTTCTAGTCGTGTCCTCTTTTGGAAGGCCAAACAAAGTATTTTCGCTTTCGCAACGAAACA
>NW_015542408.1:3613931-3643548 GCF_001515605.1 Sinocyclocheilus anshuiensis | reverse complement strand
CAACTGAAATACTGAAATAACATGAAAATGTAAAGCTTTTTATTTTTGATTCATTATTATTTATTATTTTTTAGTTTTACTAATAATTTTATGTATATATAATATTATATATTATTATACTTTTTTATTCTTACGTATATATTAAAATATATATATTGTAAATTATCAGAAGAAATGATAGAATTACATTGAAAATAAATTTATCCGATTGTTATGAAATTAAACGGATTTAAAGTGATTTGAGTGAGTTATAATGTTCCAAAAAAAATCTGTTTTAAACAACTACTGTTCGTTTTGACTGTTCAAAAAATAATGAATGGCTGCTGCTTTTCCATAACAGGCATATTATCGTAACACATGTTAGACACGCGTTTGTGCGGCAGAGCGGCTCCCTCTCGCACTGTATGACGTGACAGACAACTAATAGTCCAGTCCTGTTCCGTTCACACAGTGCGTGTGTTCTGAGAATGCGGTTGTGAGTCCTGAAAATGTACAGGTGTGAGTTCGGTTACAGAATGCGGTTGTCACACCCGTAAATAACCGATCTGCATGTGAACGTAACCGTATTAAGGACTCAAATACAGGACTGACAACCGTATTCTGTTGCTGTGTGAACATGGTCATTGACTCAAAACCCGTGTCCCATCACATGCTTGGAGCCTGGGCCGGTTTTACATCAGGGTAAACCATCAGAGCTGTGACCCCCTGGACAACTCCTCACCTGTTTCAACCAGGTGTGTTAATTTGGGCACAGAACAAACTCCTCTCGTTAAGAGTTTACGCTAAGCGTCAATGGGAGGGACGGTAAATTTTACATCATTCTCTCTTTTGACTGCCGTTTTCAGTCTTTCTCAATTTTTTCCTTTTATCGAAAGTCATGAAGACACTATCGTGGAGTTTTTCTTTTGCTATTTTAGCCAGTCTTAACTTTTATAAAGAATATCTCTTTGGGTTTGAGACTTTAGTCTTTGCAACTTTAGAGATCTTATCTATTCACGAACATCTTGTAACACTCCAAAGAGAAAAGAAAACTTGAAATCGCATCATATGACCCCTTTAAGTATAACACATCAAATATGTTTCCCACTTAGATTAGTTTATATTCAATTTGGGTCAATACGATTTCAACTAAAATCACATGAAAATATATATTTGTATTTATTTATTTATTACATATTGGGGTCAGTATTTCTTGTTCCTTTTTTTCTAATTTTTTTTTCTATAAAGAAAGAAAGAAAAAAAATTATATACAGTGGGTACGGAAAGTATTCAGACCCGTTCACACAGTGCGTGTGTTCTGAGAATGCGGTTGTGAGTCCTGAAAATTTACAGGTGTGAGTTCAGTTACAGAGTGCGGTTGTCACACCCGTAAATAACCGAATTGTGTGTGAACATAACCGTATTAATGACTCAAATACAGGACTGACAACCGTATTCTGCTGCTGTGTGAACGTGGCCATACACCTTTGTTTACGTTTATCTGTTGCTTGGCAACCACTTTGTTGCAACCACAACTGATTCTGAGGAACTACATTGTTTGGTGGAAGAATACTGTTTTTATTAATATCATTACACTTTATTTGCTCTGTTTTATTTTGTGAAACCTTACTACGTATGGAATAACCGTTTTATAAAAGCAATAATCCCCGTGAAGCCCCCTTCTTGGGGCTTATTGCTTTAATAATTAGTATTATATTAGTATAAAATAAACTAGAGAACTCTAGAGGAGATGCATTTGAGATTACTGGAGATTTATTCTCTGGAGAAGATTTCAGCCAGGAGAAACTATTGAGATATTAATACATCACTTGTTTTCTGTTGTTGTTTTTTTTTGTTTGATGGCTGTACATTAATACAGAATCTGCTTAACTGTCTTAGTCTTGGGCATTTTGCCAGGTAGGATGTATTGAAGTCAAGGACATCTGTGGAGGACAACATGGCGGCGCTTCAGCACACGTTTTGATGTGTGTGCGGTGAGATGGGGCAGTTTTAGTGTCGTGTCTGTTAGACGCATGTAATGCTTCAATCGTGAGCTGTGAGAGGAAAGTGTCTGGGAAACACAGACTTCATGGTGCATAGAGCGGCCTTGATGTTCCTTCAGCCTCTCACAGAACACACCTCAACCATGACATCCGCCGTTATGTGTTTCAGTATAAAGAACCGCTCCAAAACTAGAGGAAAGTGGAAAAGTCTGGTCTTTCATTCAGCAAGTTGTTTTATTTTCTGTAGCGCTTGTGTTAATGTCTTAATATTGTATTCCGTTTGACTGGATCATCCATGCTGAGAATTTCTCCCTCGGCCTCATCAGCGTGTGAATTATTAAACAGTGTAAGCAAAGTTAATAGTCGAGTGCTGACCAAGTGCTTCAGGATTTCTGGGGCTTCTTCAGCAAACCTACGGAAATCCACCAATCAGGATGCTTCATTTTGCAGGAAAACACTAAGAAGTGTTGGCGTGTTGTTATTTTTTCCCACATTTCTCAAGTCCGAAAGCCATCTGAATCCGGTACAGTTGTCCACCGTCCCGCAGCATGCGTCCTGCAGGCCTGGCCGGCTTCGGTTGGGTTTCTGAAGAGAAGCCTGCTGCTGCACTTTGGTAATGGATTGTTTATCTGTATGGCTGCACTGGAGGGCAGCGCAGGCAGCCTGCCTTGTGCTTTAATGCGGTTTGCCATAATGAATGCATTTCCAAATTAGATGAGGCTTTTTTTCCCCCCATTATTTTCTTTTGCTCATCCCGTGGTATTGATTCAGTTGCGTTGCCCCCTGAACTTGACCTTGCTTGGGCTGGTCAATGTCAATACCTCGTCCTCCTTTGCCTTTCCCCGTCAGAGCAAACTATCGATAGCTGCATTTAGCAACCGGGACTCTCAGGATCTAAAGATCCATACGCATTTCGGAGGTGTCAGAATAAAGCATCGGCCTCTCATGAGAACGAGAGAGCAGCACAGCATCCTTGACTTAAAGTCTACATGAAATCAAACTGACCTGGTGCATGATTCTTTATCCTGAAGAAGATCAAATGTGAGTGTCAAAAAGGATTTGATTGAACTGATATTATTGGTTAATGTAATTTTAAAGCTGTTTTATTAATTGAATTATTCATTTTTTTATGATTAATTAAATATTTAAAAACAAAATAATAATTTTAATATAATTTTAAAATAAAAAGTTAAAAAATAATAAGATGGTATAATTATCTTCATTTAGGGTCTTTTCTCAGCAAATATTCATATATGCAATTAATTTGATTAATTATTCAGCTTGTCATGTAATAATTTTTTTTAATACTTTTAATTGATTGACAGCTCTAATTATGTTTCTCTATCCACGTGGCCTTGATTACACTAGAGAAAAAAGGAAAGTTGTTTTGGAGGTGGAAAAATGTACTATAGTTTGATGGATGATTATGAAAAGCTTTTTTTCCCCGTTCACAATAAGACCAGATGCATTTATTAAGAAATAAAATGTCAGTTTTTATGTTGTCTTTAAATGATCATTTATAAGCTAGGAAAAAAAATGTTGTGGATGTTGTTTCATGTTGAAGACGATATGGATTTGATTTGATTGATATTGCTATTTTTAAGAATATTTTAGTATTTATTAAGTATTATAATGTCTTCATTTAGGGTCTTTTCTAAGCAAATAATCATATATGCATTTAACTTGTTTAATTGTATATATGAAGCCTGGTCAGGCTGGTCCAATAGCTGGTTTTAGAGGTGTTTTGGTCACTTTTCAGTGGTTTAAGTTGTTTTTTCAGCAGGAATGTTTGTGAGTGACTTGACACAAAAGCATTGACCGGCGACAGGCTTTAAGAATCACAGCGTGGTTTCAGCCTTGTCTTTCACCATTATCTTTAGTCACTGTCAAATGACCAGCTCCACCATTCAGCGTTCTCAAGTTTTTCCAGTTAAAACAGCAGGTGTACGTTCACTGTGTTTTACTACCGTCTGGTTTTTCCTCGTTTTTTTTGCTGCAGCGGTGGAAATGAATGGGTTTTGTTCTTGAAATGGCTCTGCTTTGAGGATAATGTGAGCTGTGAGTATGATGACGCTCTCTTTCTCTCGCTCTCTGTCGGTTTTGATATGGATCGTGAGTGGACAGTGCTTGTCAGCTGGAGAGCTTGTGTCCCGCGCTCCCCCGGCCCTCTTATCTCCGTATCTGACACAGTTGTTTCTGCTCGTGATGAGAGGAAATAGCACAATGATAAAATACCAAATCACTTCAGCGGGGACTTCAGAGCCTCTACGAGCTTTCCATAGACAATTATTCCTCACTGAGCACCTCTTCAAGGTGTAATCTAACATCTCTGTAGCAACTGAGCTGGAGATTTCCACTTGTGCCGCATGCGTTCATGTGTTTTAGGCGCAGGGATGATACCAGTCACACTGAGGCTGAGCACAGACAGACTAGTGAACAGGGTTTGGGAGCTTTTGATGCACACTTACTCTGTAATGCATCGATCATATGACTTCCTGTTGCAGAGCTAATTATGGTGCAGATAAATACATGTTTCTGCATGAAAGCAACAGCGTAACTGTTATGAAAGATTTGGAGTTTTTTTTTTTCAGTGTTCTTTGATGAATAGAAAGATCCAAATTTTTGAGCAGCAAATCAGAATATTAGAATGATTTCTGAAGGATCATGTGACTGGAGTAATGATGCAAAAAAATCCACTTTGAAATCACATAAATAAATAAAATTTTAAAATATATTCAAATTGAAAACAGTTATTTTAAATAGTAAAAATATTTCAAATTTTTACTGTTTTTGCTTAACAGAAGAGACTTCTTGATTTCTTTAAAAAACATTAAAAATCTTAAAAAACTTTTGACAGTGTGTGTATAAATATATAATGCTCATCATCAGATTACAGTTACTTTTTATGGATTACATGATTACATATTATTCACACGATGGCAGTAAATTATTCATGATTTATTGCACCTCAAATTTTCCTTTCTAAATAACCTACCACTTACATACATGAGACTAATAATTATGCAAGTTACTAAACACTGCCAACGCAATGACAATGCATCCAGTGACCTCCACTAATTATTCATATTACCATTCTGGACAAGACTTTGGCTATGTTATATCTTCTTTTATCTTTATTAATGTTTGTTCTTAAAATGTAATGATTTCCAAACTTATTGAGAGCTGACCCCTTTGACCTAAAATATTTACTTGAAGTCCCCTTGAGATTTCAATAATTTAACAGCATATTTGCATGTTCATGATTTTCTGATGTTGATGGTCACATTGGTCACATTGACATTAATTCTTTTCATTAATTATCAGTTTTTCATCAACAACCTACAGTTTTTTTTTTCATGAAGCAAAGATTGGGAAACCCTAATGCAATATTTGATCATGATATTGATAACAAAGAATAAAATACATTTGCATTCGCTTTGTTTTTGTTTTTTTCTCTCCTTTTGTTTTCAATATGGTACACAATAATCCCAAGTCTTTGTGATAAACAAGTTAGGTCAAAAGTAATCTGAAAGCAATCAAAAAGTAATCAGACTACATTACCTAATAAGTGTAATCCAGACTATGTCACTAACTACAATTTTCATAATGTAATTTGTAATCAGCAATGGACTACAGTTTGTAAGTAATCTACCCAGACTGTATATACAGTAGACATGGAATTCCATGAAATCCATTAATGAGAAATTTGCTTTTTTGTGTTGGCGTATTTCTTATTTGAACAGGAATTTGAACAGTTGTGCAGGACATTAATCATTAACAGACATGGATTAAAAGCCACAAAACCCATTTTTGATTTCATAGGGTCTTTTAAAAATGGTCTACGATGGGCAGGTTTTGGAGCAGAGCTGCATAGAGAGTGAGAGAGAGTGGATGAGCGAGGCGTCATTAGCGCAGAATGAAGCGGCTTAAATTTTGATGATATAAATGAGGAGAAAAGATGAGCATGGATTATTGAACACATCATCATGAAAACTTAAACCAGTCAAAGACGTTAAAAGAAACTAATTAAAACAAATGTTTCAACCTCCATCTTCACGGGCATCACTTATTCAGAGGCCTGCGCGAGGAGAGCGATCCAGCCCTGTCATTATCCCAACTACAGTAAATTATGTAAAGACATTTGGCCTGTGAAAACTTTAGAGGCAGATTATGGATTGAAGGACACCGGGTGGGAAGGAAAACCAACGGGAGATTTTACTTACGGTTTGAAATGTAGGAAAATATAGAGTATTACTGTTGAATTGTTTGGATAGATCAATACATACAGTGTTTTGTATAGAAGCCCATTTCCGCCACTGAATAAAAAATAAAAAAAAGGTAATTGCGACTTTTTATCTCACATTTCTGACTTTTTACTCAGAATTGTGTGATATAAACTCACAATTGCGAGTTATAAAGTCAGAATTGCGAGATATAAAGTCACAATTGCGAGATAAAAACTCGCAATTCTGACTTTTTTTCTCGCAATTGCGAGTTTATATCTCGCAATTCTGACTTTTTTTCTCAGAATTGTGAGATATAAACTCGCAATTGCGAGTTATAAAGTCAGAATTGCGAGATATAAAGTCACAATTGCGAGATAAAAACTCGCAATTCTGACTTTTTTTCTCGCAATTGCGAGTTTATATCTCGCAATTCTGACTTTTTTTCTCACAATTCTGACTTTTTTTCTTAGAATTGTGAGATATAAACTCGTAATTGTGAGTTAAAGTCCAATTTTGAGGGGGGAGAGACTGATATGTTCTCAGAATTGCGAGGTTATATCTCACAATTCTGACTTTATAACTCGCAATTGCGAGTTTATATCTCACAATTCTGAGAAAAAAAGTCAGAATTGCGAGATATAAACTCGCAGTTGCGAGAAAAAAAGTCAGAATTGTGAGTTTATATCTCGCAGTTCTGACTTTATTTCTCAGAATTGCGACTTTATGTTTCGCAATTGCGAGTTTATATCACGCAATTCTGACTTTATTTCTTAGAATTGCGACTTTGTCTTGCAATTGCGAGTTTATATCTCGCAGTTCTGACTTTATTTATCAGAACTGCGACTTTGTCTCGCAATTGCGAGTTTATATCTCACAATTATGACTTTTTAACTCGCAATTGTGAGATGAGAAAAAAGTCAGAATTGCGAGATATAAACTCGCAATTGCGAGTTTATATCTCACAATTATGACTTTTTAACTCGCAATTGTGAGATGAGAAAAAAGTCAGAATTGCGACTTTGTATCACGCAGTTCTGAGAAAAAAAGTAAATAAAAAAAACTTTTTTATTTTTTATTCAGTGACGGAAACGGGCTTCCATCGTTTTGTGATATAGAGCAGCTGACATATTAAAAAACTACATTTAAAGTTTCACCCATTTAAGAATTCAAACTGTTTTTATTATGTATTGTATCAATAAGGTATTGTGTATTCTGTGCATATATCTGTGTGAATTCAATACAATTCAATTATACATAGTAACCCTATTTTGGCATATTATTTGGCACATTTATGATAAATATGCCAATGTTTATTTCATTTTATGACCATTTGGTTCCTGACACCTGAAAGTTTTGATTTTCAGGACCTTTTCTGAAAAGAAAATTTAGACATTTGAGCTCTTGGAAGTGTAATTCAATTCCCCTAATGTAGATTTTGATGGATTCAGTGAAACGTTGAACTCTAATTTCCATTTGCCCTGATTTCTCAGTATTGTGGTGTTGGTTTATAATCTCGTGAATATCAGCGTGGCTCTTTTGCGATGAAGCGTTTCTCTCTGAAATGCAGGCTTGGGTTTCCGCCCTCCTCTTTGAGGGACGTTTGCTGCATTCAAAGACGACCGAACAATGAAACGAAGAGTCTGTAATTTTCTGAATAAGTTAATGACATGCTGTGTTCTGTTTGGTCTCATCATTTCATTAACTCGCTGCGCTTTTACATGCAACTACACAAGTGCAGGAGATGTTGTGGTGTGTGTGCACGATGGGCCGTTCAGTCCTGATCGGAGATCACCTTGAGCTTTATCAATTGCGGCGTGACGGGATTCACTCCTGTCTAATGAGAGCAGACGTTGAAGCAAATGAACCAGGTGAAACATGGGAGAAATCTGACATTGTTCAGTTGAAATCAGTGTAATTAGAAATGTAATTTAAAGTCACCATGAAATCAGAAATGACCCCATGTAGTCTCCTGGTCCTACTGTGCAGACTTTTTCACTTGACTTTATGAATCCCTTTTACTTATCTCCTCTCCTCCAAACGCTCCATTCTGGTACATTACATTTCATGAACAAATTTATTTGTAAAAGATTAAATTAAGTACTATCCTACACTTTTTTTTTTTACTACTACTACTACTACTACTACTACTACTACTACATTCAATTCAGAACTTTAGTTTGTTTTTAGACATATATGATCTCAGCAATCACACTTGGATCCACAATAAAAACAAACCTGAGACCACCTCTGATTCAACAATAATTAATAATTATTATAATATAATAATAATAAATATAACAATTTAGTCCCTCCTTTTGGAACAAAACAAACCAACTATAAGTCTAAAAACATCCTTCATATAATATCTTAATAAATATCTTAATACCTTTAATCAGCTTGAAAAGTATCCGTTTCTACAAGTAAAAATGGCTGTGAATTATTTTTGATCATTATATATTTAAATTTTAAAGTCTACTTTTAATGGTATGAGTCTGAAAACACTCTTAATACATAAGTAAATATAATTTAAAATAATTACATTTTAATTATATTTAAGTATTTTTAATTGAAATGTAAGTAAATATAAGTCTGAAAACAACCTTAAAATAATATTACTTATAATACTTTAATATCTTTTTTAACTGCAAATGCATTTGTTTATTTAAGTAAAAATGGGCGGTGAATTCAGTTTGCTTAAATGGGTCATTTCACACAATTTTTGATTATTATTATTATTATTTTATTTTAAAGTTAAACTTTCAATGATAGTCAATGTTTTTAAACTACCTATGGTTGTGAAAACACCCATAATATAATATTTTATAATAGCTTAATATCTTTTTTTCTTTTCTTCTGTAAATACATTTTATGTTATGGGCCATAGCCTACTTTTTTTTTCTTTTCAATTTTAAAGTTTACTTTTAATGATAGTAGGGGTTTCTTGAAACATGAAAAACACTCTTGAGTTTTATGTGAATATTTTTCACCCTCTCTCTTTCATGAGTAAACATGCTATTTTTTTCTACTGTGAATGTAAGAATTATGTATGCAAATGACTTTTTATGGCTGTTATGATTGGCTAACCTCTTTGCATGTGAACTGAGTTGGTTAAACATTAGGCATTGCCTGTACTAAAAGAGTTGTGTCAAGGGACAGGTTTACTTACTGAAATGAACAGTTTTTTGACTGATATTCCCTAGTTCCTGGAAAACACATTTACAGTCCTGGTTAGATCCTGAAAGCCTCATCTGATCGCCGCAGACTCAAGTGTGGCCGGTTAGCATGTGAGTTAGCATTCCTTAACACATGAGTTTCGCTGGATTATGCGACTTCCCATTGTGCCGTCCACGGCTTTGACGTCGTCCGCGGCTTCCGACCACGAGAGCATTGACAGCTTGATGAATTAGGCCTGACACTTGCCAAAATAGCCGTCCTGCATGCCAGCTGCCAGTTGAGCGTCTACACTCCGTTAATTGAATTGGCAATTTGTGTAACAGTACCTGCCCCTGAGCCTTTGGTGAAGCCAGGGACTGGCATTTAGCTCCAATAATCCACGACTAGGGAATAAGAGGTCTAAGCTTCACGAGAAATTATTGCAGATTTAAAATGACAGTCTGATGCCTTGCTGCCAATTTCGCATTCAATGAGAAATAAATTAACAATAGCAATAATGTTGACTTATAAAAGTGAAAGTTAAATTGACTTTCTAATAGCGCAAGCGATTTGAAATTGCCACTGCGGCGAGTAACAAATTGCATTTATTGCAGTCTTGCACCAAATGCTGTTTGTGGCGTGGCGGGTATTGAGGACTAGCGTTACATATTGAAAGTGTCAAATGGAAACAATATTGTCTCATAATAAAATGCTATTAGTCTATATCTGATGCAGACTGTCCATTTGCATGTCCACGAATTGGCGTCAAGGACATTGGAATATTGCGTTTTTGGAATTGCGATACTCTGAATGAAATAACATCAGCCTCTATGTCTTTGACAAAATCCCAGTTCTCAATACACCAATCCTGTATGTTCTTCAGTGCTGTTACTGTATTGTGCGGGACTTATTAGAGCAGCTGTGATGTATTTGCTCGCGTTTTCGGCGTAATATATTTGAATGTGCTCAATCTGGCGTGGCAGGGAGCTAAACCGGAGAAGATGTATTATGGAGAATCATTGCAGGACAGACATTGTGTTGCCTCTGTGCTCCCGCAAGCTCTTTATTCATATATCATTTGCGTCACGAGCAAAATGAAGCAGATTAATAGAGCATAATTCCTGAGATCAATATGCAATTATATTCATCTCTCTGGCTGCTCGGACAGCTGTGCAGAGGGATGGAGACACAGTCGCATAGTCTTATCGTTGGACAGTATCGAGTGTGCTTAAACCAGGGGACATCAGAGTCGTTTAAGATGCCTTTGTTTGTTGTTTTCAATGCACTTGAAATCTGTCTGTGGTGCGAGGGTCTCAGAATGCGACAGATTAGGCTTTAAGACTCAACCCACTTGGTTGCACTTTGTTTCGATAAGCTCATCTGCAGTTCAACATGTTCACATTTTTCATTATGAAATATTAACCGCAGAGTTTAGGCCTATAGTTTGAAAAGCTCCTCAAGGTCAAGGAATTTGGAGGACGTGTGGCTGATTTCCTTGCGGTGGTCTTAAGCGAGGATCCTTGTGTGATGAGAGTTGTTGTCTGGAGATGTCGTCTTTAAGTACAGAGAGGAGGGTAATTTGAAGCTGGTCAAGTGACCTCTTAACTTTGGTATATTCTTCATTGACTTACTTGGACTGCTGGTGTTTGGGTTCAGATGTCTGCTAGAGCACATTATATGCTGTGTTCACACTGGGTTCCATTCAGGTTGCATTTTATTTTATTTATTTTTATTTGTTTACATTTTTTTTTAATGTATTTTACCATATTGTGTGGGACGTTTTTAATTTAATTAAAATGTATTTTGTTTTAATTTATTTTAATTAATTTTTTATTTTCGATTTTGCAGCATCTTCAACTGTATTGTGTGGGACTTTCTTTTTAATTTAATTAAATTTTTTAATTTATTTTATTTTCGATTTTGCAGTGTTTTTACTATATTGTGTGGGACGTCTTACATTTTATTTTAGTTAAATTTGATTTTATGTTTTAATTTATTTTATTATTGTATATTTTATGGTGTCTACTGTATTGTGCAGGACTTTTATTTTCTTTTAAATTTAATTTAATTACATTTTATAATTATACTTTATATTTTATTTTATTTTGCAATGTCTTTACTGTATTGTGCGGGACTTATTTTCTTTTTTAATTTATTTTAAATTTGATATTTTTGTGTGTGTGTGTATTTTACAGTGTATTTACTGTGTGGGACTTGTTTTCTTTTATTTATTGGGAAAAAACTCACAGTAAATGTTTGCTTACAATTAAATATGTTACTAGGGCTTCACGATTAATCGCATGCGATATTTAACGCGCATCTTGTCAGAAAGTCGGTTCTGTAATCAGCGGTAAATCTCCATCACCTGCGTGCTTTCACATTGAGCAGCATTAACTACACGGAGCCGTTGTTCACTGATGAGCTGCGCAAAAAATCGCGCGAATATGAACGTGGTTTAGCGCAGCTCATCAGTGAACAACAGCTCTGTGTAGTTAATGCTGCTCAATGTGAAAGCCCGCAGGTGATGGAGATTTACCGCTGATTACAGAACCGGCTTTACTGATAAGATGCGCGTTAAATATCGCATGCGATTAATCGTGCAGCCCTATATGTTACCATGTATTATGTTAAAGTTCCTACTGTAGGTTAGTTTCATTTACTTGTCGATGTCCAGTTTTATTCACATTCGTTTTTTGCCAAGCATCAATTTTGGACCTGTTTGTGTTGCCAAATCTTTTCAAACCAAACTCGACATCAGACAGACTTCCGTTTGTCCCAAAAGCTCTAGTGTGTTAAGCACACGTGTGTTGAGCTTCAGGTTGCACTGATTGCGTTTGCACAAATGCGTGTATCACCCAGTATTTGATGTGCAGGTATGTGTGCATGTTTTCTGTGCGATCCTCAGAGCGTGAGAGCTCCCTCTGCTGTGCGCTGCGAGCCGCAGTGTCCGAGTCCCACCGGCTCGGGACTGTTTGTGTTTCCACCTGCAGTGGCGGCTACTGACCCCCGGCGCTCCAGGGACAGAGCTGAGAACCCGTCTCTCTCTCTCTCTCTCCTCCAGCTGCCGCTGCCCTTCCCGCTCATGTTGTGGCACGAACGTTCCTCCGGGGCGGACACAGGGCTTACCGCTGAAAGCATTACCGGAGGGGAAAAGTGTGTTTACCCAGCCTGAGGCTCTCTGAAGGACATAGGCCTCTCATTTGTGTCTCGGGCCCTCTTGTGCTGCTCACCTGGGGCACGACGTCCTCCTGTCCTGTTGCACCCTCCCCAAACGGCAAGCATTGTTTGCTGCTGGTCCTTGAGAATCCTTAATGGCCGTTCAGTGCTTTATTACATCATTAATTGCATTTAATTCAGCAACATTACCCGAACGCCTGGCTAGGCTTGGAAAATTAAGTACAGAGCACTTTGTTATAAAATTCTCTATAATGAGCTCTGGTGGGACAAGGTCTGTTAAGTTTGAAATCACCCCAGGCCATTTTTTAGCAGAGCCTGAGCCGACTTTAAAGTTGGAAACTTGGAAAAAATGCCCTGAGGGCGCTGTTCTCCGGGTGCTTTGCAGCTCAATGGTTGTCGTGATATTAGTCCTGCTATAAACAGCGGGCTTTGTAGCGCCGAGCCCGGCTGAATATGCAGAAGGGAGCTGTTCCGAGGCTTTGATTTGCATCTGTGTATTTACAGTACCGGGGGCTTAGTATTATTGGGGCGGAAGTGTTTGCTCAACAGTTTACCGTATCTGTTTAAAATCGCACAGGCGGATTTTGTTTCCAAGTCGGGTCGGATTTAAAGTGGAAGCGTGTGTGCGTGCGTGTGCATGCGCATGCCGACACAGTGCGCTCATGCTGTGTGCTTCTCTCCGCAGCTATCGGGTCCCAGCGGAGGCGGAGCCCCAGCACTGTTGCCGCGGAGATCTTTGAGCCTCACCTTGGCAGCCACATCCTGCAGGTAAGATGAGATTCCAATGGTTTCCACTGTCTTTGTTCAACTGAAACACCCTGATGCTCTTGGGTTGGGACTAACATGAGATCAACACTGGGTATGAAGATCATACTATGCATATTTTAAATGCATAAATTATGTAATGCACACAGGTGTGTATGCATTCATAAAGGTGCTCTAATTTTTATTTAGGCAAAAGAAAAAAGGTCTGTTTGAGCTGATTTTTTAATTTTATTTTTATTTATTTTTTCACATGGTCACACAGGTTTGCATGACTGTTTTCAAAGGGGTGGTTGTATTTTTCTTGACAAATTTGATGTTGCCTTCAAGCCATGTCAATACTCTTATTTATGAGATAAATAGTTATGATCATTATTTGTACATTTTCCTTGAGTGTTGACTCAAGTTTTCAGATATTCTGCGGCAGTATTTTATGTGAATCCTGTGCACTTCATTTTGTTTTACTAGCACTTTTACAAGAGAGAAGTTAAAAAGAGAGGAAAAATATAAAATTGCCCTATTTGTGCATTACATCTTGACCTAAAAATGTTACTTTAACGTAATTACAATGTTTATAAGTTGTACTGCACTCTGAGGAGGACTTGAAGGCAGCATGAAATGTTATATTTTCCCTTCTTGGATGTCTTTGACGTTGGACATTTAGTAATCTGTTGTTCGTAAATATTCATAAGTAAGTTAATAGGATGAACAGCAAAATCCAGTTGCTTATGAATAAGTTCTAGCAGGTGTTCCACAATGACCTGGATGAATGAAATCCGTCACAGATGTACTAATGTGTGTGTTTAGAGATTACAGGTCTGTTGTCTCAGGACATACAGTATGTGGCGTCTCTGATCTGTTTAGCATGTGAGTAAATGAAGGATGACACTTCCTCAGTCTACCGGTGTTTCTGGAAAGCTCAAGAGGGGAGGGATTTTTCTTATTTCACCTCAGAGGGTAGAAAAAGCCTTTTTTATCCATGCTTAGCTACAGCAATGATGTTCTTTCAAATTCGTTTTAATGACACAGAACGAAAAGCGCAATTCACACCAGTCACCTGTGTCCAAAAAAGCAGATTAGGAATATTTAAATAGTGGTTCGCCGGTCCCTGGACTGCCAGCGCTATTCCCTTACGACAGGTTAAGTGTGTGACAGCAAAGCGGAAATTTATAATTAACACCAATACCAGGCTGGAAGTCTGTCGAGGCGTGGCCTTTTCAAGGAAGGACTTGTTCCTGGCAAATTGTCCCCATTAATCTTCAGCTTAATTGATTGTGAAAAGTTTTAGGATGACATTTAAAAAAAAGCATGCTCGGCTGGTGATTGATCTGAAGAAAATGAACTAATAATGGATGCAAGGCAGTCATTAGTTGTTGAGCGCCGAGGCTAATTTTAGACAGCTTAAACCGTGTTTGATAGCGTTTAATAAAGAGGATGTGGGGGAAGAGCTGCTAACTGGCCTTCACCTGCAAACGGATGCTACGCATAAATACACACACACACGTATATGTGTGCTTTTACATAGAGTTATACTCATCGCATCTCGTATCTCGTTTGGTGCTTGTTTGTTTGAATGAATGATATTATAGTTTAGCATAAGTTCTTCGTTTGATTTGACTTCAAAGTAAATATGGTCACATTAGCAAAATTTCAGCTATTCCTATTGAAATGACTGCATTTTTTCAGAGTGACAGTAAATGTGATCTTTTTGCTGCAACCAAAACCACAAGGGTTGGGAATTATGACAATTAAGTCCCACTTTACATAGGCCTAATACTGTTTCCCACCTTACATATATTGTTTTGCATCCATAAATGCTTCAAATAATGGAAGTGAAATTTGTTGCAAATGCAGTTTTTTGTCATCTTAATGCTATTTAAGATAAAATAAACATGGAACGACTGTACAGTATGTTTAGTTGAAATATTTTGAAAGTAAGATTTTTTGTTTACTTGTGTAGTTTGCTGTTATGTGACCCAGCAACCAGATTTCAGCACAGAAAACCCTCTGTGCCTCTTTGTTTGTGCACAAATAAGCTTGAACACATTAAGCACCGAGTTTTGTCAACCCAGATAATCAATTAGCTGCTTACTATGCATGTCTGTGTGAAGGCAGCTGTTGTGGTGCTCTACTTTCTCACTACTATTTAATGGCATTGCACAGTAATATCAATAGTGTCTTTTTCTGCCACAACTCACAAACAAAATTAGTGTATTTTTAGAAAAGGCCTGTTTCTGGTCCAATACACAGAGGTAAATATCAAAACAGAGGATATTTACTTTGCAAGATTTCCTGCAACGGTAAATAAATTGTTACTGTACCTTTAAAACTTTTTTCTGTGTTTCAGCGCCCTACTCTTCCTCCAATAGCGTCTCTGTTGGCCCGAGGGTGTTGCGGTCCTGGTGGTGTCAGCACGGGCCGCGCCGGCACTCCGGGCCACAGAAATGACCGTTATGTCCACTCCCACAGTGCATTGTCATTTGCGTGGGCAGCGGGCCGGATTGATTCTGACAGCAGCGCTAGGTCATTAGCGGAGAGCTCAGAAGTCCTCTGTCAAAGCACTCCACGCTTCCGCCTGGCTAAATAATAGCATTTATATCACCCAGATCATGCTTAGCAAGAGATGAATTATAGATGCAGGGTTTGGTTTTAAAGGTCCCATGACATGCTGCTTTTTGGATGCTTTTATATAGGCCTAAGTGGTCCCTAGTACTGTATCTGAAGTCTCTTTCCCGAAATTCAGCCTTGGTGCAGAATTTCAGCCACTACGAGCCAGTCCCACAATGAGCTTTCCTTAGGACGTGCCATTTCTGTGTCTGTAGCTTTAAATGCTAATGAGGAGGAGAGAGGCGGGGCAACTGCCATGCTTCGCTCGTGTGCAAGCCATGATGTCTCTCGAGGAAAAAAAAATATTGCGCTCGCCTCGCACAGTAGTAGCTCATTTTCTCATGGGCGGGCCAAATTCTCTGGGCGGGCAAAGCAGAGAAAGGGGAGGTAACCTTTCCCCATATGACGACATAAAGGGAAGATTCCAGATTGGGCCATCTGAGCTTTCATTTTCTCAAAGGCAAAGCAGGATACCCAGGGCTCGGTTTACACCTATCGCCATTTCTAGCCACTGGGGGACCATAGGCAGGCTAGGGGAACTCATATTAATGTTAAAAAACCTCATAAAGTGAAATTTTCATGCCATGGGACCTTTAAGGCAGATGAGAGCTTAGCTGCCTGTGAAGGGCAAAAGCAGTGTATGGTCACAGACACGCAGCACTGAGAGAGACTGAACCTTTGTCCGTTCTTTTTGGGAGATAAGACTCATCAGTAAATTAGCCATGAGTTAATGGATAGTTTACAAAGCCGCTAAGTGTTTATGATCATGCATGTTTTGGGAGCCGCCATACGGCCTGACCTTGACTGCCATGCTTTAAAAACATCAGAGCGAAAGAGAAAGAGTGTTTTTTATCATGCTTTGCTCTGTGAAAATAAATAAATTAATTAAAAATACATTTATTAGAAAGCAAATGTCCACAGAAATCATTTGGACACTTAAGTCATACTAAAATGTGTGAATATCATTGCATAAGATAACAAAATATTAAAGCCAGTGTCGTCTGCAAGCATATGATACTGCGCTCCCTTTTACTAAGCCATTTTGCATTTCCATTTAATTAACTGATTGCTATTTTTATTAACTGTATGAAGTCAGTTCTCCTCAAGTTCGCTTTACAAACACAAAGTGGACTTTTTATTCCATTATTTATAACCTAACAAACTTATTTTGTGAACAGTTTTGCTTCGAAAGTGCTTATGCTATCTTTTTTTTATGTAAATGCCACTTGGTTTGTTTTTTTATTTTTTATTTTTGTTATCTAATGCAGTGATATTCATGCATGCAAAGTTTGTCCTTAAAGTAAGTAGCCTATTTGTGAAGCATTTGTGTTTTAGAGTAGTTCAGTAGTTAGTCCACGTTTATAGTGCTCATGTGTGAGGAAACGACTTCAGGTCTGGCCTGTGGTGCTTATTTGTTTAGCAATTAATTAATTAAATCCATTACTTAATTTTATTGTCACTTTCTACTATCTTTAGATATAAAGCCCCAAAAAATGAAAACTATGCAATAATTCACGTGAGTAGGCCTAGATCAGAGGTTTTCAACCAAGTGCCTCAGCAAACCTTGAAGCGGGCTTCAATATGGCTTAAAATGATTCAAAATAAGACAAAACATCCATTAAATTAGCTCAAATAAAATAAAAATAATAATAAAATAAAAAAACAAGATATGTCATTGTGCCCCTCAACAACCAGGATTACCACAGTCTTGGAAAACCAATTTCTAGACCTAGAAAACTTATTTAAAAAAGCACTAAATATTTCATCAACTCCTTGTTTAAGATTTGTAAAATCTTAAAATGCCATAAAATATACATTTCATTAGAAATTGAGTAAAAATATATATATAAAAAAAAAAAATCCTTAACCCTTATCCAGTGAATCACAAACAACAGTCAAAATCATGGGGCATTTGAATATTGTTGTGGACTATGGAAGGTCGTGGGGGTCAAAAAGGTTGAGAACTGTTGGCCTACATGGAATATGCAGACTTTTATTGCATTTCCTGTGCTGATTTTGGTAGGGAATATATTTAAACTACTCCTATAAACCTATTGGTATGATAGCATAGTTAAATGTGTCAAAATATTTAATAAACAACCACACAACAGGGTGGAGAACGTGCAGAACTTGGCAGGCGTTCCAGTTCTGTGGAAATCTGTGGAGTTTTCTGCTGTTATGTGGACACAGATCGCTCTCTTTTGAGCATCTGCCATTTTTGCATTCATAATAGGGATGTGCCAGACAGCATGTCAGAAACTTTCTGATCTTCAGCGCGTGTGTGTGTGTTCGTGCGTGCACGTGTGCGTGCGTGCACCTGTGGCGAGCGATGGGGTGACAGGACACCAAAACGCCTCTTAATATGTCTCGCAGCTTCAAGTTCCAGCACTCAATCTTTCATCAACTCCTTGTTTACTTTCTTCTCTTTCGTTCTCTTGTTGTTTGTTTTGTAGCATCGTCTTTGTTGTTTTTGGCTCATTTGTGATAATAGGGCTTGGATTAAAAAAGAAAAGAGTGAAAAAAAAAAAGCACAGAGACTTTGAAAACCCTTCGATCTTCACACCGGAGGAAAGCGCAAAGATGACGGCTTTAGAAATGACAGCTGTTTACATTTGCATAACATCAAGGCAGAGCGAGGCAGTGTCTTTGAGCCCGTCTGTGTGCAGCTGTCACCGGCTCTAATCGCAGGTTGAATCGCCATCACGCTTCTCTGGCTCTTCGGTGAGATCAGGTAGAAGGTGGCAGAGAAGGAAAATAACACGCAAGGGCGGGTGTTCTTCACCTCAAAGCGCCTTATCCTCCAGACGTCAAGATCCTCTCGTACATGCAGATGGTTTTAGGGACGTCAGGCCCTGGAATGAGAGCTATATGTCCATTTTGACTTTGCTGGGTCATTGGTTCTAGAGGTCAAAGGGATACTTCACCAAAAAATGAAATAGCTGTCATCATTTACTTACCTTCATGTTGTCTATGAACAAAAAAAGAGATGATACGGTAATAAAATGGTAAAGATTGAGAACTACAGCAGAGGTGGAAGATGTTAATTGAATTTTAGCTTCTTTTTTTACTCATATGGCTTCATTCATTCATTTTTTTGTAATTTACTACTACTATTGTTGATACTTTCAGTATTAGAATAATGACATCAGATGACTAATTTTTATTTATTTATTGTACTACTATTGCTGCTGCTGCTGCTACTACTGCATAATAATAAATAAACTGGCTTCATATGCCTTTTATTAATTTATTTAAATATTTAATAATAACAATAGCAATAATAATATTAAATACATAAATCAATCCAGACCAAAAATGCACAGGGTACTGATATTAATATTTCTAAATATTATTTATTGATAATTATACATTTTAGTCTAAGCCACATATTAAGATTAATAAATTAATAATACAATTAATTTGTTAATTTATGTATTGTTTCAAAAAAGAAAGAGAAAGAAAGAAAGAAAAGAAAAAGTTAAACATCACATCATATTTTTTCTACTTTTATAACCATATTTACATTTACAACAGCCCCAGTCACAATATGCGTTCACTTTATGCAAAATAACAATACAATTTCTTCAAAAGATCTGTTTTTGTATTGTATGGGAGAAAGAAAATCATAAGTGTTAGAAGGACATGAGGGTGAGAATATAATAACTAAATGTAATTTTTTTTTTTCAAGCCAACCTGTGTTTGTTTTGAAAGGAATGGATGGTGTTCTTGCAATTTTCTCCTAACCTTATTATGCACAAAAATAACTTTTCTTAACAAGCTCACCATTATGCAGAAAACGGCGCCCATGAGCATACTTAACACATTACAGAGCAACGTCTAAATATTCCTGTGATAACTCTTTATTGTAGGGTAATAATCACCCTTGATTTATTATGTATGGCTCATTATTTTATTTAGGAACATGCTTTTTTTTTTTTAAACACTATGATATTTTGGTGTCTAAATATGGCTTGTCTCGTTTTATTCTCTTTTTTCACTTTTTTTTTTTTACTATCAATCAGGTCAAATTTGTAAGTCAGGTTACTTTGAAAATGAATAGCACAACTCTCCTCCAAAACCCGAATGATTTGATCTGTCATTCATGTTAAAATGTAGTACTTAAGTTATTATGCTTAAGTTAAGGGGTTTGTTCAAATCCCCAACTCTTAGTACGAGCAGTAGTAATATTATTTTATTTTCTGCTCTTTCTTTTGCTGTTTTTGTTTTTTGTTGGCTACGGTTTTAGTTGATCTCCATCTCTGTTAGTCCAGATCTGTCTTGCATTCACAGCGCATAGATTTGTAAAAAGCGAGGCAGATGTGTTTTCTGTGATGTCCATCACGCAGCGCTTGAGATCACAGTGTGAGCGCGTCTGAGGTCAGTGCTTTCTGCTTTTAGCTCTTTTATTTACATCAGCTGTCGGAGGATCTCCATAGCTTTCCCTTCGTTCACTAATTTGCTGTTGAAAGCAAACATGTCAGAGCCCCTCTTGTTGTGGTTCACTAGCTTGCATAACATAATGCGAACAGCATTTACATATCCATAAACACACAAACACACACACACACACAGCTCAATCTCATCTCATGTGTCGGATGGCTTCCTGACAGATCATCCATTCTACTGCCGTCCAACACGACGAATGAGTTTTCACACTCTTCCCATCCAGATTTCTCACTGTTTCTCTCTTTCTTTCTCCCGGTGTTGTTGGTGTATTAGCCACATGCTGCTACCTGCACCCTCCTCAAGCACATGCTTTATTGCATGTCACCTCATTTGCTGGATGCTGTACAGTTTGGACAGAGGAGATGTGATATAGAGATGAACTCTGACAGGATGACTGCTCTATGTTTGCTGTGAGACTAAGGCTCTGCTTGGAAACATAGCGATTTGCCTTGCTGCCTGCTGCCTATATTGGCAGCTGTCTTCTAAGGCAGTGCCCTAGCTGAAATGTAACCTCATAAATGACTCATTTAGGGCACCATACATGTATGTGCAACTTTGAGACCCCACATGAGTTTGTTATCGGCATGTTGCTAAGATGATGTTATGGACTCTAATAAGGATAAAATAATCATATTTTTTAAATAATTATAAAATGCAATAAAAATGCATTGCAAAGTTCAATTCATTTGAATTTAACTCTTATCAAAATTTTAGTTATTGAATAAAAGATTGAAAGATTTTTGTTCAAAGAGACAATTAAAACTGCATCAAAACCACTTTCCTGGTTAAAAAAAATTAACTTGATTTTCAAAAGCCAATACATTTGTGACAGTTAAATGTAACTTTTTGTCTGTCAAAAATAACATGCACAATACACAGTAGTAGATTTTTGTTCAGAGATACAGAAATAACTGCATCAAACTTTCTTGGTTAAAAAAAATAAACTTGATTTTCAAAAGTCAATAAATTTGCGACAGTTCACTATAACTTTTTGTCTGTCAAAAATAACATGCACAATACACAGTAGTATTTACGAAAACCCTGCAGTAGTCCAGTGAGTTTACACATTTCCTGGAAAACACGCTCTACCAGATATGTTGACTACGTCATCGCTTTCCAAAAAGTAGGAGAAAAAGACGGCCTGAGTGCTGTCTGTCAGAGACTGTAATGTACCTAATACATAACACGTGTGAGAATCAATTTGTTCTTCACTCGCTGAAATTGACAGGTGATTTTTATAAAATATAGATTGTCTCAGTTGTTTGAAATAATAAGGCAATTATCAATGTTTGATAAATTAATTTTCCAATAAACAATAATACGTTTTTACATGATTTGTTACTTTTAATTACCCCTTAGCTGATTTTGGCTGTGTAGGCAGATCACTAGGTTTTGGAACACAGCCTAAATTATTTTAGAACGTGTTCTAAATTCTTAAATAGATTCTTTGTTAACACTTTTTATGAAGCCTGTACATACAATGCTTTTTAAATTCTAATGTCTTATAATATACCTTAGAGTTGTTTGTTGGCTCTTGTAAATACTTAAAAAAATTAAATAAAAATAATAATAAATAAATTGTGACATCACTTATAATAATTACTAACATTAAATGAATGCTTACACCGTTAAAGGGCATAATGCATTAAAAATGCATTATCAACACCAAATTTCATTTTTTAAGCAGTTAGTAAAACACGCCATTTATTGTGATACAGTTACATCTAGAAAAGAGAAAAGTATGTCTGCAATTTACTTTTTTATTCAAAAGTTACATTTCAGTGTTTGTTGTTCATTTTTATTTTATTTTTCATTTTTTGTTCTTACTATGTCGATGAATCAACATCCAGAATTGTCAGTTTTATAACGTGCTCTTTAAACAAACATTGTCTATGGTAATGCCCTGCCCTGATGGATGGGAGAGGTTTTGTCTGTGAATATCATTTGGATAATTAAAAATGACAGACCAAATCGCCCGCTGTCTTGACCCTCACTTTGTCTCCCGAGCGATGCCGGCGAGATGCTGATTGCTGTCAATCACGGGTCTGCGGAGGATTGGGGAACGCGGGCAGCCGTGAACCCTGACCCATGCTGTTGATCTGAAACAGATAGCAACCTTGAAATACCTGCAGAATTTCAACAGGCGCGGGGCACCTTCCCCAAAAGAGACACTTCCTCTACTCGCGCTGTCTATTTCTCTCTGACTGTGCTCGGGTTGGGAACCGAGAACTGGGTCTTATTCCGAACCGAAACACTGGAACCGAATGTCGGTATATTTCCGGGGGAATCAATATACAATTGCTGACTTCTAGTAACATTTCTCATCTTCATTTCACTTTTCTCAGTTAGTTAAACGTGTTAAAAGTACTCAAATTAAAACTGAAATAAAAAATTTATAAAACTATGCAGACATTTAAAAAAATATATATATATATAAATGGCAAAAAATGCACAACAAATTTGCTAAGACTTAAAATGAGACAGAAAATATAAAAATAAAAACTAATTCATATCAATAAAAACTATAATATATATTGAGTGATATCATATAAAAAGCTTGTTTCTTAAAATAAAATGATGATTTAACTGAAATAAAATAAAATAAATTCATTTTATGTGAACTTTATGGACTATACTAAAATGGAAATAAAAATACATAAACTATATAGACATTTGAGAAAAAAATAATAAAAATTACAAAACGCAACAAAATTACTAAAACTCTATATAGACATTTGAAAAAAATAAAATACAATTACTACAACCTTTAACTACATTTAAAATGAAAACAGAAAATATAAAAATAAAAACAAATTTAAAATATTGATAACATCTATAATATTATCTCAGTGAAACTGTATGATAAACATTTGTTACTTGAAATAAAATAAACTTTAATTGAAATAAAATATAAAAAATAGACTTTATTTTTCAGTTAATTGCCAAGGCAACGTTTCTAATTTTTTAAATAAAATAACTAAAACTGATTAAAAAAATAATAATAATAAATAAATAATGAAAATTACAGAAACACAACAAAAGCACTTTGAAAAATATAACAGTAAACACTATTTAAGCATTAATAAAAACTATAATAGTACCTCAGTGATACCAAAATAACACATCAAATTGGAATAGAATTATTTTAACATTGAAAAAATGACACACTTCACCATTTAGGACCAATTATTCATCAAGTACCAAAAGAATTGTTAAAGGGGTCATATGATGCGATTTCAAGTTTTCCTTTCTCTTTGGAGTGTTACAAGCTGTTCGTGCATAGATAAGATCCCTGAAGTTGCAAAGACTAAAGTCTCAAACCCAAAGAGATATTCTTTATAAAAGTTAAGACTTGTCCACGCCCTCCTAAAACGTCTCGTTTAAACACACCCCCACATGTCTACGTCACTGTGTGGGAAGATTTGCATAACACCGCCCAAATGTTCTGGGGTCGTCACATGTGGTTGCCACAAGCCCGCCCGCCAGCCACCGCTCACTCAAGCCCACTGTGTGTTTCGACAACATAATGTTCTTTTTAGCAACGTCATATGACCCCTTTAAAGGAGTCATTAAAGAATTGGAATCGCAGAGCAATTGGACTTTTTTATGATCCCCATTCCTGCGCTAGTTCTTTTTCTTCCTCTTTCACACAGAAACAAATTAAAACATCAATCCGTTGGCTTCCTACAGTGTTTTAGGACACCATGCATTTTCTTTTGTCCTGTCTTTTATTCTGCTCTCTACATCTGTCTCTTTAGCTTTTTTTGTTCATCTCTCATTTCCTCCTTCCTTTCACGTTTCAGCACTCAAGTTGTTTCTGCGGTCTACCGCATACTTTTATATGATAATTTCCAGTTGTTTTCTGTTGCCAACGCGGTGTCTTTCCTCTCGCCGCTGTGGTGTGGGTGTTTAAGTGGTTTAATTAGAACAGAACAGAGGATGTTGTCTCTATTATCATATACCAGCAATCATCACTTTAGAAGTGTTTGTAAACTGGATATGTTACAGTAGCTCAAATGTGAGTGCTGTTTACATCAATATTTAGAATTTATATGTATCTTATTATCTTATATGTGGACTCCTACATAAATATATTTCCGTATTTGTTATGTGAGATAAAAATATTTCTAATATTTTACATTAGATTAATGTTACAGTATCTGGAGTGTAAGATATATTTGTCATCGAGGGAACGCTCTCTCAATATAGACGGCTCAGAGCCGAACACATTTAGTCCTTCGTCGCTTTTCAATTTTCCGACTGCTGAACTACACCCTCCCCATCTCTCTCCAAATCCAGCCAGGCATTAGAAACAATATTTCCCTCGGCAGAAGTCCTCTCTCAGCAGGCCATTCTGACCCTCAAAAATACTGCTGCTACCATGGTACAGTCATGGCATCAAATACTAACACCATGGTACTTAATTACCGTATTTAAGTAGCTACTTTAAAGAATACCATAGAATTACCATGGTACGTTCAGAAAAAAAAAACAACAACAACAAAAAAACATGGTATCCACTGCATACAGGCTCCAGTTTAAATGTTACCATGTTTCTAATGAGGGATATTATTATTGAAATTATTGAATTAATAAATTATAATATTAACAACTGTATAAAAATAACTTTATATTGCATTTATATACAGTATGTATTTATTTTATATTATATAAATACTAAAGCTTATATATGGTATTTACATAAATTGCACTTCAAAGTAAAGAGTACCATGGTACTATGTCGAAAAACACAATAATCCAGTTCCTGAATCTTTGATTCTTACGAGTATGTTATTTTTAGTGACACAAAAACATGCAGTGCAGTCAGTGTTCTCTGGTTCCTGAACAAATGATTCTTATGAATCACTTAGTGAATCAGAATCATGCAGCGCAACCAAAGTAGTCCGATTCCCGAACAAATGATTCTTTTGAGTAAGTTGGTTTTTGGCTTACAACTAACTGTGACAAATAAATCAGTTTAGTTAGTGGCTGGTTCATATGACAGTGTGTATCTAAAAATGCATATTATGCATTTTGCCAGTAGCATTTTATAAATATTAATGAGTGAAATATGTTACAATTTTAGTTTGTTTTAGTATCGTTTCAGGCCAATTATTGGATTGATTGTATATTAAAAAAAAACTAACACTTTAAGTCATTAAAAAGTCTGTGTAAACACAACTGAATTGTGTCTGAATTTAATTTTTATTCATTTATTATTGATATTATCATTGTCATTGTCATTTGGCTCTGAGATTTGCATTTTTTTGAAAAAGTATTTATTCCTTTAATGAACTGAAGGAATCATTAATGAAACTGTTACTGTAAGGAACCAGAGAAATCTGAACCAAGATTATCAAGTTCTTTACAATTCCCATCTTTAGTACAAACTGTGTTTTAGTGTTAATGTTGTAGTTTTGTAGTTTCACGTCTCTTTTGCAGTTCAGGTGTGACCTGAGGCGACAAAACCAAGCGCTCCTGTTCTAATCGACTGGAGACGTTTGGTTGGCGGGGGAGACGCGGTGTTAGAGGAGACACGTCTGTCTGAACTGCGCGTCTGACTTTCTAATGACGAGGGGGGAGAAATGTAAACCTCCATCTCCAAATAGTGCGCGCAAATCCGACTGTGGAAATTAATCCTCTCAATTCTCTGTTCCTCATTGTGTCGCGCCAAAGGAATTTGATCCCATTGAATAATTTCATTATAACTTGTGAGCTTGTGGATTAATGGGAATCTTCACTGTAAAGACAAACAGGAGAGGGGAAGCTGTCGGTTTGCTCTCTTTCTTTCTCTTTGTCTCGTTTCTCGTTCTCTCTCGTCACCTGCCGCACAGTCGAACCCAAGACACAATCAGTGAGCAAAATGGCGTACTTGTAAACAAGATTAATGCCCATGTACTGTTTTAACAGCTTGTCAAGAGATCACACGAACACAATGGCAGCAGGTTATTACACATCCGCACTACATTATTAAGCTGATACGTACATTTATGATTCATACATTATGAAACCCCTGGCGTGAACTATAAGGTGTTCGGACGCTGTGTTACAGATCGAGATGTTCCTAGCATGTTGCTAAAAGGGTAAAAAATTGGATCTTTTGCTTGTAATAGTTAAAAAATGAAATTGAATTGGCTGTTATTTTTCCTATAGCAGCTTTTAGAAAATCTCCCTTCCTGTGGTTTAATAATCCACAGTAAATAAACATTGATGTGGGATTAAAGAGACCGATGTAATTAAAGAGAAAACAACAAAAACAAACCAGAAATATAAGAAAAAAGATGCTTTGTTAGTAAATGTATTAATTAATTAGGCTTTTTATTAGCTCATTAAATATGTCTTTCAGTGAGAGATTTGACTTATATTACTTTTCAAATGTTTTTTTTTTTCAGGTAGGATGCATTAATTTGATGACACTAAAGACATTTATAAAGTTACAAAACATTTTTACTTCAAATAAATGTTGTTCTTTTTATATTCATTCATTATGCAGCACAACTGTTTTCAACATTGATAATAATAATAAATATTTGGGCAGCAAATCAGCATATAAAATTGATTTCTAAAGGATCATGTGACACGGAAGACTGGAGTAATGATGCTAACAATTCAACTTTAGATCACAGAAATAAATTACAGTTTAAAATGTATTCAAATAGAAAATAGTTGTTTTGAATTGTAATAATATTTCACAGTTTTACTGTTTTTCTTTCTGTATTTTTGAGCAAAGAATCTTCTTTCTAAAACATTTAAAATGTTTGACCTGCAATGTGTATTTAGTTTCATCCTTAGTTTCTTTTTTTTTTATGCTGGACTATATGCACTATTCCAATTTATGCACTCAAGCAGTATTTTCCCTAGAATGAACTGAATGGAAATAAATGAATCCATAAAACACTAAGAGGAGAGGATCCGTCTGAGTGCTGTAAGACGGCAAACAGAACGGCAGGTTGGATGTGGCCTCCAGGCCTCGTCCTGCAGAGCTGGGCTTTTTTAGCGTACTGTTTTATAGCGCTCTGAGTTTGTCATCCAGAGACTGTAAAGTGGAAGTATCTCCGTCTCGTTAGAGCCGGAATGGGAGACTCCCGTCGGTTCGAAGTGCTGGAATGCTCTGCTTTAATTGCATTTGATGGCGGCTCTGCAGAACAAACCAGTGGAAAGTGCTTTTATTGCCTTTTCCACCGGGGTCCCGTCTCATGTGCTGATCTTTAAACATCGAGGCTTCTTTTCAACCTGAGAATAACAAGCGTGGTTTATATTATCGGTTAACAGGCTTTTGTTTGTAGGCTTTAAGACACTTCCAGTTAATGTAATAGATGTTTCACAGAAGATAGAAAGTCATAGAGGTTTGAAATGACATGAGGGTGAGTAAATGATGAGAGAAGTTTCATTTTTGGGTGAACTGTACCTTTAAGTCAATGTCTTTTCCCGCTCCATCTCTCTCTCTCTCTCTCTCTCTCTCTCTCTAAATATAAGAAAAAAATATGCTTTGTTATTAAATGTATTAATTTTATTTTTACATTTACTAACAAAGCGTTTTATTAAAATAAGTATAGACTCATTAAATACATCTTCAGTGAGAGATTTGACGTGTATTACTGCTCTTTTTTTTTTTTTTCTCCGGTAGGGCGCAAAATCAAAAATGACACTAAAGACTTTATTTAAGACTTAAAGATTTATAATGTTACAAAACATTTCTACTTCAAAATAAATGCTGTTCTTTTGAACTCTATATTCATTAAATAATCATAGTTTTCACAAAAATATTGAGCAGAACAACTGTTTTCAACATTGTTAATAATAAGAAATATTTGGGCAGCAAATCAGCATATTTGAATGATTTCTGAAGGATCATGTGACACTGAAGACTGGAGTAATGATGCTGAAAATTCAGCTTTGCATCATAGGAATAAATTACAGTTCAAAATATATTCAAATAGAAAACAGTTATTTTGAATTGTAATATTATTTCACAATTTTACTGTTTTTACTGTATTTTTGAGCAAATAAATGCAGGCTCTGTGAGCAGAAGAATCTTCTTTTTTGACCTGCAGTGTGCATTTAGTTTCATCCCTTAGTTTCTTTTTTTAATGCTCAACTATGTGCACTATTCCAACTTATGCACTCAGAGAGACACTGGCAATATTTTACAAAAAAAAAAGGAACTGAATGGAAATAAATGAATAAACTCTAAGAGGAAAGGATCCGTCTGAGCGCTGTAAGAATGCAAACAGAACAGCAGGTTGGATGTGGCCTTCAGGCTTCGTCCTGCAGTGCTGGAGTTTTTTAGCGTGCTGTTTTATAGCGCTCTGAGTTTGTCATCCAGAGACTGTAAAGTGGAAGTATCTCCGTCTCGTTAGAGCCGGAATGGGAGACTCCCGTCGGTTCGAAGTGCTGGAATGCTCTGCTTTAATTGCATTTGATGGCGGCTCTGCAGAACAAACCAGTGGAAAGTGCTTTTATTGCCTTTTCCACCGGGGTCCCGTCTCATGTGCTGATCTTTAAACATCGAGGCTTCTTTTCAACCTGAGAATAACAAGCGTGGTTTATATTATCGGTTAACAGGCTTTTGTTTGTAGGCTTTAAGACACTTCCAGTTAATGTAATAGATGTTTCACAGAAGATAGAAAGTCATAGAGGTTTGAAATGACATGAGGGTGAGTAAATGATGAGAGAAGTTTCATTTTTGGGTGAACTGTACCTTTAAGTCAATGTCTTTTCCCGCTCCATCTCTCTCTCTCTCTCTCTCTCTCTCTCTCTCTCTCTCTGTCTGGTAGTGAGCAGTCATGTAGTGACTCAGAGTTTCCCTGGGGCTTGATTTTATGATCTAATGGCAGTCACAGTCTCCCTCTCTCTCTTTCTCTGACTTTGTCTATAATAAAGGACTGTATAATAACTCATGGTGCCAATTTTGACATTTTAAAGCATTTACAAAAACACTGCTTTCTTGGACATCATCACTGCTGGTTAAGTAAATGTTGCTCATAGGAAACACATTGTTTCATATGAGCAGTGATTAATAGGCTTGATTGCAGCTACTATACTGCACATAAAGTCTATTTATCTCAATTCTTTCAGCAGTTAATATGCATAAAGGGATTAAAAGAATAATTCACCTAAAAATAAATATTCTCTCTTCACTTACTCACCCTCATTTTGTTCCAAAACCTGTTTATAAACATTATTGATAAAATTTTGTATTATAAATATTAAGTGTGTGTGTGTGTGTGTGTGTGTGTGTGTGTGTGTGTGTGTGTGTGTGTG
>NW_015542408.1:3611284-3613464 GCF_001515605.1 Sinocyclocheilus anshuiensis | reverse complement strand
GAGTGTAAAGTGCCAGAATGGACTGAACTGGTAATAAGATTAATTGGCTTAACGGAGAACCAGATCAGTGATTGTGAACAGAACTCTTACTTTCTCTCTTCCACTCATCTGATAGCACATTATCGGCCTCTCAATCTGTGTTCTCCCAGCAGCATGCAAACAGAGCCAGACAATCTGGCTAGGGATATGGTTTTGTGTGTGTGTGTGTGTGTGTGTGTGTGTGTGTGTGTGTGTGTGTATTTACATGTCTTCCACAATTCCATTTCAGTTTCAAAATTTATTTATTTATAAAATGAAAGACCAAAATTCAAGTTCCGTTTACTTTTTTGTTCCAGAAGCTATTTATTTATTTATGTATTTATTTATTTATTTTCTTTCTTTCTTTCTTTCTTTCTTTCTTTCAAATCAATTTTTGCTCCAGAAGCTATTTATTTATTTATTTAATTTTTCTATAAAATGAAAGACCAAAATTCAAGTTCCACATTTATTTTTCTTTCTTTCTTTCTTTTTTCCCAAAGCTAACATAAATTGAATGGTTCTCTTGTAATTGTGCAGTAGATTTATTGTTTCATGACTATAACCTGTCAAACATGCAGTTTTGATCAGTCTTTATCTATAGAAATATATTGCTGTCAAATTAGATATTCATAAGCACAATTAATATTCATAGTGAGGATTAAAGAAAAATCTATCTTTAATTTGTGTGAATCTCACTCAGTCATATTATTTTGTGCATAATTTTTGTAGTGAAAAATTGACTTACATAAATAATGATTGTTTCAAATCCTTCCGAAATTGTTCTGATTAAAAGATTCTGTTTTAATTCAGTTAGAAGTTCACATGCATATTAAACTGGCATAGAGGATTTTAAAGGTGAAATGTGTAATTTCTGTTCTATTTCAAATGTTTGAAACCTGTCTGAAAACAGTGATTATTTGCTGGTAGTGGCAGAGAAATAAGCTGTGATTTGGCGTTTTGAGATCAGTTTGGGCGTCAGTCTAACGGTGCATCCGGCGGTGTTGTGACCACTGAAACGTCTCTTGTTTTTCTTATGTAACAGCTGTAGTCTGTCTCTCTCTCCACCTGAGTGCTGGAATCAACTCTGTGTCGCAGACGTGCAGTCATTATTCACCCGGCGCCTGCCTGCATAAGTAACAGCACAAATCGCATGCCAAACACGCAGAGAGAGAGAGAGCGAATATAGTAAGTAAATATTCCATGCTCTTAGACAGCCATACGGTTTATTTGTTTGTGAGGGCGTTAGCGAATCACAGACCGAAGGCATTTCTCACAGGCCATAAAAAATGGATGACTGTTTCTGAGGGGAGTGGCCACCGTCGTGCCGAAACTGCGCCAGAGTTTCGTTGACCTTCATCGGTGTGACTGAGGCATTATGGGATATCTCTAAAGGGCATCTGAGGCTGTCTAGGGTGGGTCTGGGGTAAAGCGGAGGAGTTTCCTGTCCTCTCCTTCAGCCCGTGTGTGTGTGTGTAACCAAGCACGGCCTCTGCGTCCCACCCATCCTCTCTCGCTTTGACAGCCACTAATAATAAGGCATGAAGACAGTCTGACAAAATGAAGACAAATGCAGCATGCCGCCCCGGAATCATAATCTCTGGCGGGTCTCAGTGAAAGAGACATCCTAACTGTACACGGATGTTCTTTATAACGCACTCCTGTGACCTACACGCACAAAGACACTCGTGCACCTTTCAGATCTGAGCTGAGAATTTGCTGTTACATTCCAAATCCTGAGTTTGAAATTGAATGTATTATATATATAAAAATGTAAATATATATATAAAAATGTACATTTATTTAATGGGTATATATATATATATATATACTGAACAAAATTATAAACGCAACAGGATTGAAATTAATCTAATTTTTTACTCACCAGCCAATTTGGCTACTAAATTTTTAAGGTACCGGCCATTCATAACTTCTACCAGCCAAAAAAAATAAATAAATAAACCAACAGCTTGAGGCTGTCTACATGACAAAGCGACTGTTGCAAATCATTTTGTGTCGGTACTAAGGGTGTGCGATATTGATAAAAAATAATATCTCAATATTTTCTGGGACTTTATTGATAACGATAATTAGACAATATTTTGCTGAGTGTGTTATTGTGATTATCTTAAGGATACCGTGGACAGCTGACTCCTAAAGATAAT
>NW_015542408.1:3604250-3610547 GCF_001515605.1 Sinocyclocheilus anshuiensis | reverse complement strand
GGGCGGGTGTTAATTTCAAACCCTGTATATGTATATGTATATATATATATATATATATATATATATATAAGTTATTTATAAATTAAGTGTATACAATACATTTTAAGTTTAGAAAACTGAAATCTATAATTCATTCATTCATTTTAAATCATCAACACTATTTATATTTTACATATTAGATTTCCTTTGAATTTCTTTGAATTGCAATTCAGCAAAATCGCATACATTCTCAGTTGTGGCAAGAGCCACATGCACCAGCATATTTTTCCTATGAAGGTCAAAGGAAGAGACATATGGGGCTTTGTTGGTCAAAACTGTGTGTGTGTGCGCGCAGATGTGTATTGTTAAAGATTCATGAACAGAATAAAAGATCTGAGGTTAAGTTTTGGCTGCAGTATCGAGGCACTGAAGGCGGAGAGTTTCTACAGATGCTGTACAGGTGCCATACTTACATCTAGTAGCGAAATATACACTAAAAGTGACGAAATATAAACTAAAAAAGGCAAAGATAGTCAAAGTTTCTTACAATATTTGAAGAAGTAAATCTACATGCATATATTAATATGTGAATTTGTATTAGTCTGTATGGAAAATATTAATTTAATGATTTTTATAACTGTATTACCAATAACTGATGTTTTGAAAAACTACAGTAAACGTGGTAATTTTTGTAAAGAATGCACAGTCTGTGAGCAGACAGTGAAAAAGATGTGAGATTTGCAACACAATTACTGTAGACAGTAAAGTGCTGTACCAAATACAAAGCCACTCACATCAAACAATCACGTTTGTTGATGTCTTTTAGCCATTTTTGGACACTTTTGGCCTTTTATTTATAATACAGCAGAGAAATAAACTGGAACGATTGGTAGAAGAGGGTGGAAACTGATGTGGAAATGCTGTGAATGGATCTCGAATCATGGCCTGTATGAGCACTACTGCTAAACGTGTTTGTAATAATGACTCACGTTTAATGTCTATTTGCTAATGTTTACACACTGATTATGTTTCTTCCAATCACCTCATGACAGAACAAGTGACTTTACTCAGTGGCACACACTACAAAGTGTCATTCAGGGCTCTCAGTGCGTCTCCTACATTAAAATCAATGCTGACAAATGGCCCTGAGCAGAAATCTGATAGAGGTTCCTGTGACCTGTAACCTCTGTGAAGAACAAGGTTATTTTTCTCAATGCTCATTTCCAGTGGGGTTTTTGTTCACAATTTGAGACTGAAAGCTCGTTCTCAAATATCCTCATGGATGAGCAGTTTGCTCTTGTGAAGTGTGTGTTTCATTGATGAGGGGCCCTCTACTGGTCACACAAAGACCTTCATCACACCACCAGCACTGAGGACACATGCTGCTCCTGACACTAACAAACTAAGGGAAGATATTTTTTTGATCAGCGTCTTTTAATCAGTTGGTGCTTTTGTGATGTCTAGTCATTTCTCCTTAAGTTCACACAAGTGTATGTTGAAAAAAAATGTAGTTGAAACAGTTTTTACTCAGAAATTGCTTGTAAATTTTGCAAATAATTACAAGGAATTAAGTAACATTTGATTAAATATGAAATTTTGAAGACTGAAACATTATTTTCTTGAAAAAAATCACTCTAGTAATCTTTGTTTTCTTTTACAAAATTTGAAATAATATTTACAGTGTAGCAGATTAACCACAGATAGAGTTCATCATATACAAACATGTTTCACTCATGTTTGACAACCACAAAGTTGCACAATACTTTTCATTTTGAACAGGATTTATGTTGTTTTATTATTTAAAACCTAACATTCTTTTTTGTAATTTGGCATTTGCTTCAAAAAATAAAATAAAATAAATAAATAATTATAATAATAATAAAAATAAATAAATAAAAAATAGCATGTAACAAATTTCACATTTAATTCAGTGTGTTACCACTTGTTTCTTTCTAATTATTTGTGAAACGGAATTATTTGCGAAAATGAAACTTGTTTCAAAGTAAATCGTACTCTAATTTATTTCAGTGAGTTTTTAGGTATCTTTCTTTACAATAACACTAATTCACTGAAAAAAAGGGTGCAGAAACAATTTTTGCTCAGAATTTGTTAGTACATTTTACAAATACGAAAATCAGTAAGTAACACGTTTAATTAAATGTGTTATTGAATTAACTGAATTAAATTTCGAAGTAGAAAGCTGAAATAGTATTTTCTGGTAGAACGTAGTCCAATAAACAGTTTTTTTTTTTACTATTTATTTATTTTGTTATTTAAGGCAATGACATTCAGACATTTTTAAGTTTCACTTAATAATTTGTAGGCTCTCTGTATGTATGCAATTAGACCTTTTCTGATTTTAAAATAATAATCACTTTGTATCCCTTCTGAAATTGCCATAGAGAGTTTGTGCAAATTGACGTCAGATATTATAAGCAATTCAATGCTATTATTAAAGCAATAAGCCTCAAGAAACCGTGGTTTACAGTGAATTTATAACAGCTAAGGGGCGTTGTTAGGCACGACGCGAAGCGGACCACAGCTTCACGGGGCTTATTGCTTTTATAAAACGGTTATTCCATATAATGCAGTAAGGCTTCACAAAATAAAACAGAGCAAATAAAGTGTAATGATATTAATAAAAACAGTATTCTTCCACCAAACAACGTAGTTCCTCCGAAACAGTTGTGGTTGCAATAAAGTGGTTGCCAAGCAAAACACAAAGTAAACAAAGGTGTATGTTTGTAGAGTAATTAACAACAGCTTTGAACGTGGCTCAACCAATCAGAATCAAGGACCGGAATTATCTGTTTTATAATATATGCTATTACTTCATCACATGGAGGTTACTGATCTGTTGGATGTATTTGATCATTTGGTCATAAAAGATGGACACAACTAGACCCATAATAGGGGTTGTGCATAACAAACATCCATATTCCATAAACCAGATTGCGTTGCTTCCAGTTCAGGTGTTTTGTATGTGCTTTGTTAAGTATGGAGATGTTTTACTCAAGATGCTTTCTGAGGAGCTACCAAAGATGAGCTAACAAATGTCCACCACAAATGCAGATTGATAACTTCTTCTTACTAACATCCGGATATTAAAAATGAATAAAATACGAACAATAAAAACAACTAGCTAGGTTATCTTAAAAGTGCATAGATATCAGCATAACTTCATGCTGCTGTTAACACTTTAAGCGGGTGTGTCAGGTGACATTCAACATGTTCCCCATTGACATCTTTCAGTTGTTAGTTATTAGTTAAAGAAGAGTCTTCAGCGAGCTCTGTGTGCATCAGGCAGACGTTCATGTCCTGGGCTGAAGAAGCCACCCCGGAGTCCTGTGAGAGTAACAGCCCTCCTCTAATGATATTACATTGTTGTCAAAGGCATTTCAATCAAAGGCAGATAAATGGTTGGGCTCGGGCAAGGGGAGGAATTTTGGAAGGGTTTAGGAAGGTCAAAGCAGGCCGCTGCAGCTTCCATCTGGAATGCATTAGCTAAAAAGATTTATTAGCAAGAGTGTCTCAGCATAATGTAACAAGAGAGATACAAATACACACAGAGAGAGATTGTTCTTTACCAGTGTATTGTACCTGAAAATACCTAAAAGGAATAAGGAATAAAGGAATATATATAGTGTTTATATGCTGTATATTAAAAATATATGATTTGTTTTATAGGTGGCAATGACATTAATCGGCATTAAAAGAACTGAACTGACAAGCAGTTTCTATGACAATTTTAATTAATTATTTTAATCTATCTATCTATCTATCTATCTATCTATGTATGACATTTTGTTTTATTTTTAATTTATATTTTTCATCTAAAAGAATTTCTGTGGACACAGTTGATGTTAAAATTATATCAATAAATATAAACTACTAAACTACTAAAAAAAACAACCAAAAGAATCTCAGCATCACAATTCCCTCAGTTCATTATTTAAATTATTTTATCTCGTTCACAATCTGATTAAATCTAAAATATACAACTTGTATTAATTGAGGAATATGTCGAATGCGCTGAATTGTCTTATTTTCTCTTAAATAGCATTTTATTCTTTACAAACAGCAAAACGCATGCGAATGAAGAGCGTTTGAAGCATCTCCCTTCGGTGGGTGTCGTAATGAAAATGTGTGTACTGTTTCTCCCCAACACCTCAAATGAATACCAATTGCATGAACATTAGGCTTGAAAGAATCATTAATTGAGTCCGAAATTGACAGGGTCCCGGCAGAGAGCGTGAGGCGGTCTCTCCTCGCACCGTTCTGATCATGCTTATTGCTGTAATTGATGTGGAAGTTTGAACTGTTCAATTCACTGGGCTTTGGAATTGGAAACTCGGAGACCAAACCGCATGAGAGGGAATAATTCTCCCAGAAAACCGCAATGGTTTAAACAGCAGAATTTATTGTGCCTTGTTACCTTGTCTGATAATAAGATCCTGCTGGGCGGTATGTCCTTTTAATTGTGTGTACATACAATATCAGTTTTTACATGTCTTTACAGAAAGCAGGCTGTTTAATTACATTGATTGTTATATTTACGCATATATTCCCCCTAAATAGCCATTATTCCATTTTTTTTTTTGCCTCTCATACACTAATTTATTATTATTATTATTGTTATTGTTTGTTTATATGACAATTAAACATTTTCCTCCTAAAAACTCATTATTCAAATGCATATTTTATTTGTGTCACTCATACAAAATCAGAGCTTACTGAAAACTTCACTATTGTTTTTGCACATTTTTAATGCAATTAAGAGTTTTTTTTAATTATTAGACATTATTTTTATGACACTTAAGCATATTTTCTCCTTAAATACTCATTATTTAAATGCATATTTTATTTTTATTTTATTTTACTATTTTATTTATTTTATCTTTCACTCATACAGAGCCAGAGCTTGCCGGAAAACTTTAATACTATTGTTTTGCACTGATATTCTTGCTATCTGTTTAGAGTATATGAGTTATCAAGAACTAAAATATAATACTAAAAACATGGTAACCACATTTTCAGCAACATACCACTGTGAAACCATCATAAATGTTAAAACTGCTTTAAAATGTTAATCTCTTTAATGCCAATGTTGCCACAGTTTTACTGTAGTAAAACTAACTATATTTTGGTGGAATTTGTGGTTAACATGTTACGGCCCTAATGAAATCATCACCTCGTAGAAAATGCTTTGCAATGTCTGTGTAATAATTCATGGATGTATAAATGCATGAATGTCACATGACAGGCAGGTCTTCATCTTTAGCACGGCAACAGTCACCATGTTAAACGTTGACCTGACTGTGTAATGTGTGTCATGCTGAAGGATCAGTTAATTGCTGATTAATTTTGAGATAATTAAGAGGTACAAGTAGGGCTGGCCGATAATTCGATAACGATAATTATCATGATATAATTTTCCTTGATGAAACTATATGAAGGGTTCGATAAATGTTCAATATAATATTTATGCGCCAAAAGCAGAATGAAACAGCGCGACTCATTTGAATCGCGCCACACGGACCGTTTATCCGCTCGGATCAAAGTTCAAACTGCCGCGCGGCGTGAGCTCACTAGAGCAGATGCGTTTACTGAGTAACTTTACTCGGTCACATGAGCACTAAACAGCGCTGTGAGATCCAGTGTGAAGCACGCAAGCTCACTAGAGCAGATGTGTTTACTGAGTAACTTTACTCGGACACGCGAACACTAAGCAGTGCTGTGAGATCCAGTGTGAAGCGCGCGAGCTCACTAGAGCAGACGCGTTTACTGAGTAACTTTACTCGGTCACGTGAGCACTAAGCAGTCTGGGTCACGCGAGCACTAAACAGCACTAAACAGCGCTGTGAGATCCAGTGTGAGGCACGCGAGCTGACTAGAGCAGATGCGTTTACTGAGTAACTTTACTCGGTCACATGAGCACTAAACAGCGCTGTGAGATCCAGTGTGAAGCACGCAAGCTCACTAGAGCAGATGTGTTTACTGAGTAACTTTACTCGGTCACGCGAGCACTAAGCAGTGCTGTGAGATCCAGTGTGAAGCGCGCAAGCTCACTAGAGCAGACGCGTTTACTGAGTAACTTTACTCGGTCATGCGAGCACTAAACAGCACTAAACAGCGCTGTGAGATCCAGTGTGAAGCACACGAGCTCACTAGAGCAGATGCGTTTACTGAGTAACTTTACTTGGTCACGTGAGCACTAAACAGCGCTGTGAGATCCAGTGTGAAACGCTTGAATTCAGCAATGAACACCAATGACTCTGTGATTTAAACTTGTTTAAAGCCAAACAGGAGAAACACTGT
>NW_015542408.1:3603093-3603543 GCF_001515605.1 Sinocyclocheilus anshuiensis | reverse complement strand
TAGGGCTGGGCGATAATTCGATAACGATAATTATCGCGATATAATTTTCCTCGATAAAGCGATATGAAGAATTCGATAAATGTTCGATATAATGTTTATGCGCCAAAAGCAGAACGAAACAGAGAGCTCACTAGAGCAGATGCGTTTACTCGGTCACGCAAGCACTAAACAGCGCTGTGAGATCCAGTTTGAAGCGCGAATAGAGCGATGAACACAAATGACTCTGTGATTTAAACTAGTTTAAAGCCAAACAGGAGAAACACTGTATGCAACGAGACAGTCAGAAGGCTTTTCAATCTACACGTCGCTATCATTTACCATGGATTTACTGTAGTAACTCTCACTGCACCATGGTATTCTGGCAGAAATGTGGGATATTAACGTTGAATTTTATTACAGGAGTAATGGTATATAATTATAGTATGTATTTGTGATTAAGCTATAGCATGA
>NW_015542408.1:3564891-3599284 GCF_001515605.1 Sinocyclocheilus anshuiensis | reverse complement strand
AGCTATAGCATGTGTACATTTATACTGAATATTTTTAGACTACTGTTTTTCATACAAATAGGCTACTTTAAAACCATATAGTTATATTTTTACCACGGTATTGAGGTGCTATATGTGTGGTTTTAACTGTTTATCATGATTTAAATGTATTCTGCTATGGGAGACCAATGCTTAATAAAAAAATAAAAATTAAAAAAAAACCTTGGTCAGAATAAATGTAACCGTATAAAACTGAGGTTGCTACAATTTTTACAGATGTTACCGATTTTGATAATGAACAAATATTTACCTCTGCATCCTAACTCAAGCTACTATCAAATGTGCATTTCTAAAAGATAAAAAAAGTGATATTATTAATATTAATATTATCAGGCAACCCAAACCTGTTTCTTGATTTGAAACAATATCACTCATTAGAACATGCAGAAAATTAATTTTTCTATTTAGATATTTATTTTGTTAAGGAAAATTAATGGACTGGTTTCTACAACTTTCACTTTGGGGCAAAAATCTGGCTTTAAACTTGAAAGAAATAAAGATTTGACATTTATCGATAATGATAATTATCGATATCGACTGATATGGAAAAAATTATCGTGATATTTTTTTTGGCCATATCGCCCAGCCCTAGGTACAAGGCATGTGGAGGAACGCCAGAAAACACAAACCGGAAGAAACAGCATGGTAGATGAGAGAGAATATGGAAGACATTGATAGTTTTGGACACAGTTTATTGGTCTACCATGTGTCCAGCAGCAATCTAAAATAGCAAAAAAACAATTGATAACTACAGATCAATAAGATTGATTTATGAAATGTTAAATGTGAATCTGGGGTCGCGTCATACTTACTCTACATCTCGCAGCACCTCGGCCTGAAGTCGCTGCCGCCCATGTGCTTGACGGACATGGCTAATGCGATTCAATTAATTCCCAGATGGGCTCATCTTTCAATGGCCCCTCAGGTCTAAAGGGGAGCTGGTATTTTGGAGGGCTGGAAGAATGAACGGGTAATATGTGAATAGATCCACTTCAGAGCAGATAGGTACAAAGCAGCCGGGCACTCGTGGGAGAATTGAAGTGATATTGAGCTTCTGCAGTAAATGTAGAAGAGGATTACAAGCTCTTGTGGTGAGTGAAGAGACTACACATTCATTCCCATGTCCTACTCGTGTCCTTGTGTCGCTTTAGCTGTTCCTGGAGAACGGTACGGGGTGAAATTGATGCTCTGTCGGCCAGTTTGATTTCAGCAGCTTGGGTTTTATTTGTTTGTAGAGATGGATTTCACAGAACGGGTTCATTAACGCTGTTGGTTTTGCACTCAGAATTGTTTTTGTCATTCAGATGCGGTGTGGGACTTTTTGTCGCACGCTGCAAGCTTCTGATATTTTGAAGTTGTTCAACTTCAGTCACCTTTGGGAAATATTGGTTAGCTACTTTACAAACTATTAGCAAAAAAAAGCTAACAGTTCATTCTGGTTCTCGAATCTGATTGGCTGAGAGCCTTTTCCAGCAGTGCAATATTCCAGTGATAACAGAACTCCACTGTTTGTATCACACCGCTTGCAGTATTTCTCACAGCGGATGCCCAAATCCACTATAATTTTATAAATAGTTCTGATTTTATGTCACAGAATGTAGTTTTAAGAGTTTTTTAGGCGACAATGTAGTTGTTTAGACTTCAAATATGCGGTTTGTTAATAAAGACAACACCTATATGAAAATGAAGCAATATTTGACACAAAAACATATAAATCAATAAATTGTTTTTTATCTGGATTATACATTTATTAGAAGTATAGAAATACTTAAATAAAACATTGCAGGTACTTCAATTAACATAATTTGTTTTATATTTATATATTTATTTATACTTAAAAATATATTAATTATTCTTACAAAAATATCTCATTAATTTGTCTTTGTCTGAATTATAAAATTATACATGAATCAAAAAATCTAGAAATGAACAGCCAATTTTTTAAACATAATTGGCTTTATTAATATAAATTGACATTTTTATTTTCATTAATTTAATTAAATAATAAATAGAAATATTTATTTGCCTCAAAAATATCACAATAATTTGTTTTGTTATAACTTAATCAAAAGTATAGAAATAAACAGTGGTACTTAAGTATTTTAATATTTTGCTAAAACTAAAAAAAGGTGTATAGGAACACTTCTGAATGATGAGTTGATGTAAATAAATCATTACATTTCATTCATATAAAAAAGCAATGTTTATTTGGCTCAAAAATTTGTAAGAACACTTGTAAATAATGAGTTGACTTGAATCATTAAAACCATTTTGTTTTACTGGTTCATAGAGAAGAACAAACCAATTCACTAAAATGAATCAATTTTAGTAGGGGCCATTTATTAAAGCCAAGTTTGCTTGATTTTATGTCCTTAATCACAGTACAAAGTGAAAACGTGATATGAAATTTGAAAACCTTAACTGAATTTACTTTGCTTGTCTTGAAGTGTTAGTTTCCATGATTCATACAATAAGATCATAATCGTAGTGTTAAATGTAGCATGTTAGATATAGCTGTACATCTCTGTTAGAAACGTGCTAGTGCATTCGTTAGGTTCATTAGGTATGTGAGCGTGCTAATTGAAATGATTTTTGTGTAGCGTGTGGAGGAATCTCTGTGTTTGTGTGTGAGAGAGACAGGACCCCCCCCTCCTAAACCTGTGCAGGCTCTCACTGGCGCAGAGCTATTGACATCTTGGCATTTGGTCCAGTCTGTCGGCTCTCCCTGGAGGGCCCGTTTCCTCCCATCCCAGCCGTGTATTGATTGGTTAATTTGATAGTTCTATCACCAATCAGCTTGTGTCTGACCTTTTGCCTTGGCAATGATGGCAGAGCGCTCATTTCTTCATCGTCGGCTTCGCCATACATTGACCTTTGCAGAGAGAATGTCAGCGCGGCCCTTGATCGTAACCTGTCACTACATTTGTTATAAGTAGGAGTCACCCTCGCCTTTGACACCTGATGCTGAGTCTTCACCAAAGCGGAAGAGCCGCCCAACACCTCACCGTGTTTAAAAAACAGCAGCCAGCTCGGGATGCATCGCTATGCGGCGGTAATTCATCAAGTTGTCATAAGCTTCCAGATGATTGAAAGCCGAAGACTGATTTTGGAGGGTTGTTATAGTTTTTGTGTGATGTTTTAGGATGATAAGCTAAACAGAAACATGGAAAGAAAGGACTGCAGAATTGTGTTGGAGGTCAAAGGTGTGATAAAACTGACCCTTAAATTAAAAGAAATTATTATTTGTATAAAAATTAAGCCTATTTTTACCATCCATCATCATTGTTATTGTTGTTGTTATTTCCATGAGAGTTCAGCACATTCCCCAATACACAATAATAAAGTATGTATGCATGTCATGCATGTTTTGTTTTATTATTATTTATTCAAAAATTTTTCCGGTGATTCTTATTAGATTATCATTACTGTAAAGCAACTTTTATTTTACTGTATATGTTTAATTGTCATAAAAAATAATGTTACAATGCAAAAAAAGTTGTAAAGGTCCTAAAACTGAATATTTTTAATGCAAATATATAATTTATGATTTTTTCCTTTTGATTTCTAGGGTGAGATATGACAGGGGTGAAGGTATATTTTACAATATTGTGATATATTAAGAAATTATTATCTGCATAAAAATTAAGGCATTTTTTTCCTCAATTATGAGTTTTTATTATTGTTATTATGACGTTATTTTCATGACAATTAAGTACATTTCCTAAATTTACATATTACTCTGATGCATAAGTTTTATTTTATTTTATTTATTTATTATAATTATTATTATTCATTATTTCCAGTGGTGATTCTTATTAGATTCTTAGGGTGAAATACAACTGGGGTGAAGATATTTCACAATATTGTGATATATTACATCACAATACTATATTGATGTTCTCACAGCAAGAATCAATACGTTTTGGAAATATAGGAGACTGGCCAGCATTCAGAGCAAGTCTGTGAGAATGTGACTTAGTGTAGCATTTGTCCAACACATATTCAATTATTTCTATAGCCTACGACTTCAACTCAGAACAAGCTAAGAATATAATTGCAGAAAGCACTGTAGAAGAATGAGAAACAAGTGAGTTTTGAATAAGAATAAAGAATCACAGTACATTCACATTGTATAATATTGTATAACCATGCAATACAATTTTTGCCTGTTTGCTTATATGCAGAACAGAAATTCCCCTTTGAGTTTGTAGTCAGATTTCTAGCATCGAAATGATACAGATGTTATTTTCCGCCCTGCGTGCAGGTGTCCCACAGGGATGTCCCATTATCACAGACTGGAACGCTCCTCTTGGGAACAGCCCAGATTTTGTATACTTCAAACTCACTTTCTCTTTTCTTTCCCAATGAAAGACTTTTAAGGCGCTCTGTTCTTATTAAACTACTCTTTTGATACAAATATGGAGCTTTCGCACACAGGTATAAGAACTGCTGTAGGTGCATTCTGGGAAAAACCCATGATTCTTTGTACCGCCACATCTGTAGTATATGCTGTGAAGGTGTTGTAAAACATGCTGTTTTTTATCCGTAATGAAGCAGCGTGATTAGAGGCCATGTGGCGTGTACCTTGATCGCACCCAGCCTCGCGTAAACACCTGACACGGCGAGCGTGAGCACGTTTGTGTGTTTGTCTTTACACGCCTCCTGTATCTGTCGTTACGGCACATGCGAGCAGCACCAGGCAGTCTTTAGTGTGCTTCTTATGGGCTCATAACATGGCTTTGGGTGAAATTACTGTGGCTTTAAATGTGTTCTCAGAGGAAACGAGACCAATAAATACCCACATACTTCCCTAACCCTCATCCATGGGGCCTCTGGGTTTGCAGTTTTTGTGGAGAATTACTGTAATTTGAATGTTTTGTTATTTAAATTAAATTCTGACATTATTTTCAAGACAATTAAGCACATTTTCCCCCATTCTCATTATTGTAATGTGAATAAACCTCTTTTATTTGATATATATGAATATATCATATATAATTACATAGTAATATATAATATATAATTAATAACTATATTCATGTATTTAATAATTGTATAATACATAATTATTGTGAGAGTATATTCATTGAAATAAATATTTCATTTAAATAGTTAAATATTTAAAGTATTTACATGCTAGGTTAGTGTTTGTTGTATTACTGTAATCGTTTACTGTAAATAATGAGAACCGCCATTGAAAATAATTAAAGCATTCTGATGCATTACAGTACTAATAACTAGGAGAAATTATTAAAAAAAAACTAATTTAATAATAAAGTCATAAAAATAATGTCACATTGCCAAAAATCTTAATGATCCTAAAAAATATGCAAAATATACTTTTTGTCTTTTGATATTGGGACAAAATGTGAGTTTAGTATCATTGAGATACGAATATAGGTTTTGTAAATATTTAAAATTATATTTCGTTTTTATATTTTCTGCTTGATGTTTTAAAATGTTCAAATATATATTTTTATTATTTCATTCATTTTTATTTATTTATGAATAAAACTATATAATTTTATTATTAATGTAATCTATTGTTTTTATAAATAAAAATCTTTAGTTTTTTCAGTTTTATTTTTTATTATTTTAGTTCATTAAGTTAAACTAAATGGAAATGAGACATGTTGCCTTGGAACCTAGCTAAAACAAAATAGGTTTAAGAGTGTATGTATATATTTTTTTTTTTTTTTTTTTTCAGTTAACATATATATTTTATTTCAAGTAACGAATTTTTTTTTTTATGGTTTTAGTTTTAGTTAACTATAGTAACCCTAATATGAGATTTATGAGATGAACCTACATCTATTGAAATATTGCCCTTTATTATGATTTAGGACTTTGTAATATATGTGTTTGGACAGAGAATGACTCCTCTTGGTTATCAAGATGTGTTTGGCGTTTTGTTGTACGGTATCCCTGCGATTACAATGCCACGGTGGTCTGAGAAGGCCCACTGAATAGTTGATCTATGAAAGCAGAAAAGAGGAGGGATTTGGTGTGTGCTTTATCAAAGCTTGGGCGAAATACTCACGAGATCAGGCCGCGTTTAACCCAGATTAAACCGCGGAGGTCCAAGGGCTCTTCAAAACAAAGACAAGTTCAAGACTTCCTTCCCTTAAGGATGTGTCAAGGGCAATCCAGACAAAAGACAAATGTCTTTTTCAGCAGGGCGATAAGCATCTGGGCACAGGCGGCATAAAGCGCTGCCTTTTCTTCCTGCAATTTCCTGCCTCCGTTCAGTCTAATGTGGCTACAGTGATTTAACCGAATGTGGGACCGTGGCGATTTCTTATCTCCGTCTTAGGGGTATAAGCTCAGTAACCCCAGCTCTGAGTGATAGGTTTGTGTGCGAGTACAGGGTGGGCCGGGGGGCTCGGCGGAGGAGTCTTTGTATTATAGAAATGTACGACTGGTTGGAATGATTAATGCCGGTTTCATCCCGCAGACCTGTATCAGGCGAACTTCCCTAGACAAAACTTTTGCTGAATCTTAAATTCAGCCAGAGAAAAGGAGCTATTCTCTATTGATTTTGCCTCCCTCATGTATCCTCTTTCTGTAGATGTGAGAACTTCCCATTCCGATTCTTTTTGCATCTGATTTCCTGTGGATGTATTGTAAGTAAGTGGCTCATTTTTTATGCCGCTGTACAAAAGGCCTGTCAATGGAGACTCCCGTGCCCTCCGCATTTGTTCCTCTACATGAGACGGGAACGCACGAATACAATAAATAAATCAACGCGCTTGTCAGCCGCTAGCAGAGGAACAGAGCGAGTAACAAAACCATTTTCCCTTTTCTGCTTTTAATGGTAATGCCACAGGATTGTAAACTTAATGAGATAAGGTTATCAATGAATTCATGCCGTCTTCGCTGCTGTCTTTCCAGAAAGCAAATATCATTTAGGTTTGTCGCGACTGTAGCTTTGTTGAGGCTGTACTGAGAGGATAATCAAATAAACTAATACATCTGAACAAACAGACCGCCAGGCTTATGCGTGATTGGTGGAAATGAGGGAAGCGGTAATTAGTCTGCAACTTGTGACAGGATAATGTTGTGTCGTTGGAATATATCAGAGGTGGGAGTAAGTCACACATGTGCAAGTCTCCAGCAAGTCCAAGTCAATTTTTGTGAGAATCAAGCAAGTCAAGTCAAGTCAAGTCACTGCTTTTGTCAAGCAATTCAAGTCAAGTCGTAGCTTGGGTCAAGCAAGTCACTGTCAAGTCATACAAATGTTTGATGATTTAACTGATTTTATATATTAAAATAACTTAAAACTACAGTAGTTATGGACTATGGGAAAAAAAAAATTGTAATATGCATTTCTACTCAAAAAGTGTCCACATACAGCTGAGTTGTTAATACAATACAAATCTAAAATAAATAAATAAATAAAAATTAAATACATAGCCTAAGATGTACAGTAAATGTAACTGAAATTAGTCCAACATAAAAGCATGAAAAGTATTTAGGTACAGCTGTTTCAATATGCCTCAAACATTGCAGAAGACCATGAAAAAGTATTAAACAATTCAAGTAAAATGGTTTCTATGCCACCAAATGGCATGCTTCAAACAGGCATCACCTTTATGGGACATGAACACATCCTTAAGTTTGATGCTTCCTTTTTAACAAAAGAATAACAACAACAAGAAAAATAGTAATAATTGAATCACGCAAACCTTGCACCTGTTTATAATGTACATTATTATACATATCATATCATATATGTACATATCAGTGTGTGTGTGTGTGTGTGAGAGAGAGAGGTGATTTGAGTGAGTGTGATTTATTAATTTTTTTGTGAGTGAATGTGTGTGCATGTGTATGAGTGTGCATGGTTGTGCTTGCAAGTTTGAGGGGTTTTTTTGTTTTGTTTTGTTTGTTTGTGTATGCATGGTTGGGTTCACAACTGTATCATTTTTTTTCTTTTATGCATCCCCATAAACTATCCATAGGCTTTTCACTCCAAGTCTAACACTAAAGACCAATTATTAGACACTGTACTGTACACATGCATATACTAAGTGCTACTGCCAAAAAAAGCTGACATTTCCTCATAAACAGTTAATAACCATTTACAATGCATTCCACTTGCAAAAAAATAAATTTGATAGTGCTCACAAACTGTATTTTAGTGCAGTCAAATTATCAATAAAACTGTTTTCACTGGTATATTTTTCTGTTTCTGTTGTAAGACAACGGGGTGAATATGAAATAGAGACTGAAACTACCAGCTCTCCGTTAGATGTTAATCTGCACAAAAATCCTGATTCATAATCACAATGTCGTCTAATGAAATCAAATACACATAAGATAAAGACAATGGCTGTGCTGGGATTTCGGCTATATTTGCATGTAAAATAGAGTTAGAAGTGACAGAATATCTTGTTTAACCTAAAGGGCTGCTACTCTCAGCCGCTCGCTGAACAGAGCAGATGCAGAGAGAGGTGTGTGCGCGCTGGGAAAGCAAGACCTCGCGCTCGTGCGGCAGTACCGCAGTACCAAAATAAGGTTTGTCCAAGTCGCTAAAGCTTTTTTTTTTTTTTTTAAAGTCGCTAAATCTATCGACAAAGTCGCTAAGTTGGCAACACTGCACACACTCTGCTTACCTGCTGCATCACTTGGTTAGGTGCGTTCAAAAACAAACAGATATTTATTGAATGAAAGAAAAGTTATTTCGAGTCATTTAACTCAAGTCCGAGTCAAGTCTCAAGTCATGAATATCAAGTCAAGTCTTTTATGAATATTTGTCAAGAAAGTCTCAAGTCCTAAAATTTGCGACTTAAGTGTGACTCGAGTCAAGTCATGTGACTCGAGTCCCCCACCTCTGGAATATATAGTCGTAATGTGCAAAGCTACGTATTTTCATAGACAAGTTGGTGGGTTGCATGAACAATGGTTGCATTTGTAATTAAAGGAAGCTGTCAAATAAATTTTAAAAGAAGACCTTTGTACTCACTAAGGCTGTATTTATTTGATCAAAAATATGGTAAAACCAGTAATATTACGAAATATTATTACAATTTAAAAGAACGATTTTCTATTTGAATATATTTTAAAATGTGATTTATTCATGTGATGGAAAAGCTGAATGTTCAGCATCATTACTCCAGTCTTCAGTGTCACATGATCCTTCAGAAATCATTCTAATATGCTGATTTGCTGCGCAAGAAACATTTATTTTTGTATTATTATTATTGAAAACAGTTGTGCTGCTTAATAATTTTTCTGTAGAAATGATGATACATTGTTTTCAGGATTCGTGAAAGCTCACAAGAGCAGCATTTATTTAAAATAGAAATCTTTTATAACATTATAAATGAAGAGTTCAGATGCAAGTGCCATTCTAAAATGAGCATTTTTCTCAGGCTCCTATATTTATTTTCAGTTATTTCACTTTGACGACAATGAAAAGAATCTATTCCATTAAAGTGAAATTACTGAAACTTCACATGAGACAAATGCTCATTTTAGAAAAAAATTCAGATGGCATTTAGAGGCTTTTGCATCTGAGCTCTTCAAATGTATTTACAGTCACTTATGATTGATTTAATGCACTTGACTTATTTATTTAAAAAAAAAAATCTCACTGACCCCAAGTTTGTAGGTTTGATATTGGCTTTATTCAACAGCAAAAAGGCAAGTTCAGTGCAGCCATTATCAGTTCATCAAATTAATAAGCAAATCATTTAACCAGTTCTTTAAGTATGCATTTTGAGTTATAAAATGATATCCTTGATTGTTATTCTACATGGAATGGGAATCAAAGAGAGAAACTTTCAGAAGTAGACCTCTATTTGTCGAAAGGCCAGTTGAAATTGGCCTATGGGTGAGAAAGATCCATGTTTTGATTAATCAAGCTAAAATCCTTCATCGTTACGGTCTCCAACATTTCAAATAGACTCAAAAGCTCCATCACAGAGGTGAAATCCATACCTTATAACAAAGCATTGAAAGACGGCAATGATTTACCTCAGATGACCAGGTAAATCTCAGCCCGATGTAACTGTGCCGTGTGAGTCGGTCAGACTTCTGCATGAGGGAGAGATGAGTTCATTCGTTTAAAGTAGATGGAAAATGTTTGTTGTTTTCTCCCTCCGCTCAGACGAATCAATTGTAATTTAATGAATTTATGACGTGCTGTGCCCAACTCTTGATATACAGCACATACACGGAGAGAAAACTCTCCATATAGAAGAATAAGGGTCTACTGAACTTAAACACATTATTATTAGATCTAAGATGTGAAACATTATCAAAACAACCTCAGCTATGTATTTTCCAGCTAAATTATGTTAAATGCAAAAGAGTGAAAGAGAAGCTGTTCTCTGAAGTATTTATACAAAGGAACGAAATGTCAGAAGTCTCATCACAATCCTTTTAATATTGAGTTGGAGAGCAAATGGAGAATTGTTAATTTTACGGCTTCAAAATATTTTGAACAATTTCCATTTAAAACAATTTTTTATTCATAATTTTTTTTTATTCATAACATTTTTAGTTTTTATACCCCTAGTGAAAAATAAATATACTAAAATATACAGTATTGAATATTGAAATATATTTATTTCCTGCTAAGCATACTACAAATACATTTACATATTTATGTACCCTGCAAAATATCCTGCCATTGTACTTTTTGTATACTAAACAATATACTTAAAGCCTGCTAAATTGTAACAAGTAATTTTGAACTTTAAATGCGTGGAAGTAGTGCTGAAGTCCAACTAAAGATATACTGAATTATATTTGATTGCACTAAAGTGGAACTATTGCAAGTATACTTCAGGTACACTTTACATAACTTGCATTTAAAGACCGATATTATTCAAAGATCATACAATCTTCATTAATAGTGACATTAAAACACATTTTAGGTTTAATATTAAGAAATGTGCATTGTGCACAAGTAGTACTCCAAATAAAGTTTCATTATAATTTTTATATCAGTAAGTTTCGAGCGATATATGTTAATAGATTTAACCTATACTTAGTATGAAATTAATGTATTTTAAATAGTGCTGTCAAACGATTAATCGTGATTAATCGCAATGCGATTAATCGCAATTAATCGTTTGACAGCACTAATTTTTAGTAAAAAAAAAAAAAAAGGGACTACCTGTAGGGACTACCTGTACGGCACTTTGGTTTCAACTTCTATTGTTTGTAAATGTGCTTTATGAATAAATATACTAAACTAAACTATATTAAGAGACAAATGTGATACTACAGTAAGTACTTATACTAAACCTCATCTGAATTATGAAAGCATAAATCCACCATGACGGTAGTTGACCTCAGGGTTGCCAGGTCTGTGTAAAAAAAACAGACCAATTGTTACTCAAAACTAGCCCGGTCGCGGCCAGAACTAGTGTTCCTGGGGTCAGGCAGGTGAGGCATTTTGCTTCAACCTGCAGACTAAAAAAACAACCCAGAGGTCGGCAACAGTATAAAAGTAGCCCAGTCCGGCCGGAAAAATGCTGACTTGGCAACACAGGTTGACCTGAAAGAGAATGCCTATAGAATCACTATAGTTCAACATAGAATTGCACTGTGCATTTGCTGTGCGTTATGAATCGCATTTCAGCATGTGAAACTTGTTTAGATACAGTATGTTTATGTCGAGTATGTTTTGAACCTTAGGACCAGAACTGTCTTTAGATTTTCCTCTGAAACTCTCAGGCCGATAACGAGACACATATATATCACCCTTTATTCCAATTTCCGCCTTTTAATGTTTCCCTCAACAAAACCTCCAGAATTCAAGCATTTTCATTCTCCCAGTGTGTCTTGATCCCCCTGAGCGAGCTATTCGGTCTGGTGAATAAAATATTCTAATGTGTGCTGTTTTTCTTCCATTCGTTGTGCTTAAATATTACAAAGCATTTAATTATAAAAACTGAGAACAGACGCAGTCCTGGGACTGTCAGTGGGAAAAATAAATGTACAATCAAAATTGCAATTACCTGCAGAATTTCAGGGGTAAACACATCAGCAATCTCATAACAAACACGGGCTAGTTTGCATTCTAAAATGAATACAGTTAGATCCAAAGCAATTTTCTCTTATTTATCTTAGACGCCATGCATAAATAAAGCAAGGGCATTGAAGCAATTAGCATAATTAGACTGTGGTGGTCAGGCCCTATGCGATTTCTTAAGAGGCATCGCTGAGATGTGTGCGTGCGTTTGCGATTATGTGTGTGTGTGTGAGATCGCTGTCCATATTGAAGGGCTTCTGAGCAGTCATTGTTAGACATTTTCATACAGGAGAAGGCAATCAGTGTTGACTGTGTGAAGGTCCTCATTACCTGCAGGACCGCCGTACCCCGTCTGGACCGACCTTGGGTCTCCACAACAAAACTTCTGCATTATCATGTATCTTATGTATTGTGCATGAATGCATAGCAAATCATCAGCTGCAACAAATTTGCTTTTCTTTTATAAAAAGGCCAAAAAAACATAATGATTTACTATTCATCTCTAAGAGACTGAACTCGTTATCATTGTCATCCTGCATACTACTGACCGTATGTATTCTAAGGGAATCTTTCCGGAGTATTTGTATCTACTGAGTATGAATTAAAAATATATATTTCAAGTGCAGAACTCTGCAGTACATATGAATGATAGTGTAAGTATAAAGTGGATCTGCGCACTTAAAAGAGTTTCTTTGATGAAAGCTTTGAATAAGTGGCTCTATTTTTGAGAAATAAATGTCATTAAAATTAATTTCAGTCATTGCGATCATTTTGAGAGGAAATTTCGCTGAATTTTCAGCCAGGCTAACAGTGATTATCTCTAGGCTTCTTTTTCTGTTCTCCATAATAAACTCGTCTTTGATTCTGTTTTTCATTATTTCATTTTTTTTTTCATTCAGCAGGATCTCTGCGATTTTCCAGATTTCATTTTGTTCTATTTCCTGCAGGATTTAACCATTTTAGCTTGAGGTTAAATGGCAGGACGGTAAACAATTCACGTGCCCAAGTCATATGGCATGCATTTTGGTTTTATGTTAGCAGAAAGTAAAAAAAATCAGAATTTAGTTTCTAACAGTTCCTGGACTTATTGTTATCCATTCTTTAGTGCATATTAAAACAAAACTACTATACAAACAAAAAGTTAACTTGCTCTGCCTCCTAGCATTCTAATGGAAGTTTTTGTAGTTACTTTATGCAAGTTTTATGGGAAATGCATATGTGTGCATATGTTTAGTGTCAACGGGCAGTTCTTCCTCCAAATCAAGTCAAGCCCCCCATATGTTGTTTGTACTGACGTCATATTGTTTTATCAAGCCTGTGTTTAAACACATAAGCATTCAAATGATGTTTAATCCTCTTAGGTTCGAGCTAAATCCCCCCCTTAACCCCTCAGATTAGACTCAGAAAATATTTCCTCTTCCCGAGTCTAACCTGGATGAAGCCCAGACGTGTTTGTAAAGTACGGATTTCTTCCTCTCTATCTTTGCTCATGATAATACGTGCTGGCCAGTCTCAGCGTTTTCCTTTAGCCCAGATATTATTGTCCTGTGTCATCACCCGAAGGTGACTGTTATCACTTAATTAAATCCTGGCGCGGAGGGAAGTCGAAACAATATTGTTGCCTGGTCACCCGAAGGAACTTTGGAAAAGTGGCATAGTTTCTACAAGGAAAGCCGGTGTTGGCTCTTCTTCTCCTGGAGTGCTTTTGTCATCCTCTCTGGTGAGGGGTGCTCATTTAGATTTCAGACATCAGCTGTCCAACAGTATCTAAGAGACAACACTATTTATGTTTTACATTTTTTGCACTTTTTGTTGAAAGTAACAGGAAATTATTGGCGACAGAGAGGCAGTATCAGGGCACAATGCAGACAACTTCTTTAAAATATAAATTATAAATTATATAAATGATAAGTTATAATATTAATTAAAATACTGGAAACTTAGTAAATTAAGTTAATTATTATAATATATTATTTATTTTTTACTTCATTTTTGTATTTACCTTTTTACTTTTTACTTTTTTTACTTATACTGTATATAACAGCAGCAATAAATATATAAGTTGTAAATATTTTTTAATTATTTTAAATTCTGTAAGTTATTATTATTATATTACATTTTTTGCATTAATAAGAGAGAGAGAGAACGATCAGATGCAATACATTTAGTACTGTAATATTAATTCATTCAAAATGTTATTATTGCACTACATTAGACTATTTCTTTTTCTTTTCTTTTTTTTTTTTGTCACATTATAGCATCATTTGGCAGTGGCAGTGACCTATTTTTGCTATTGAAACATTTTGTTTCAGTAGTGATTGACTCACAATGCCTTTTAATGACTGATTCTGTACTGATTTTATTATTATGCTTATGTGTCTCATATTTAATACTGAGAGATAATTTTCAATTATTGTTGTGTTTCTGATTTTTGACAATAGTTATGATAAATAATTTTTATTCCAAATATTTCCATCATTAATGGAACTGGAATTCGATTAAAGAACTGGAATAATTCATAGCAACCGGAACCAGAACCGTTCATTTCCTTACTATTCCTATATAGATGTTTGACTCTGAGATTGAGGATATGCTGAAAGGTTGAGTGAGAGCCAAGCAGCGAGATCTGATGCTCTCACACCTTTTTTAAACGGATGCTTGTTGTAGGTCATTTGGAGTGAAGCAGGCCAATAAATATGGCATGTCGAGTAGCTCCCCTCCCCCCAACGCTAAGCCCCATATGAAATGAGCAATCTAACGACGCTCTTATTTGAAAGAGGTCTCGGCGAGGGGTAGGATGAGTGATTCGAGCATCTCCCGTGCTGGTGCCTTCAATAAAGAAATCAATACCGCGCATCCATATTTGCACATTTCTACATGGCTTGTCAGCCTCAAAATTGACTTCAGTGAAAAATATCTCTCACGGCTCCCGCGGCAATTTAGAAGTTCTGATAAGATCTGTTTTAACACCTCTCATCTGTCTTTTTCTCTCACACGCACATGTAGACACTTTCTTACTGTCTGGATGTCACTTCTCCCCACACACACACACACACACACACACACACACACATCTGCTGTCTCACTCATGCTGTCTGTCATTATCAGCCACTCCAGGTTGAAATCTGATTCAGTTTCATCCGTTTTTATGGTTTAGAAGATCATAACAGTTTTGGGTCATCCACACTTTAAAGATAAGGCTTATTATTTTGAGCATAATAATTGATTGCACCGATTTTTTTTGTCAACATATTACCTGATACCAGTCTGAAATGGAAAGCTCTCAAGAATCCTAAATTAGTTGTAGTAAACTTTTCAGTAGAGACTGACTGAAATTGAATTATCATTATTATTTTTATGCTTATGTGTCTGATAACTGAAATGCAGTACTGGTTTTTAATTGTTTTATTCCTAAAACAATTTATATATAAGTTATCATATTTATTAATATTATAATTAACAATACTAATAAAAATAATCTATATGTAACAATATTATTATTTATTATTTGTTAATGTTATTTAATTAAGTAATTTTCTTTTAGTAAATTAATAATTTATACTCTAGTCATTGTTATTATGTATCACATTATATTTATGCTAACTATTTTATGATGCAAATTTATTTATCATTTTTTGGGGGAAGACAGTCTGTGTCTACTGTACATTTCTCACTTGAAAATGGATGGCTTTTATTTAAATGACGTTAGGATATGAATATCGGTAAAAAAATATTTTATATATATATATTTCCACAGTCTGTGATGATTTGGGGTGCAATGTCATCTGCTGGTGTGGAGAGAGCTCTCCTCGGGTGGTGGTATCCGCAGAGCTCGCAGAGTCGTTACCAGCTCCTCTGTGAGTGAGGTAAGTCGGTTAAGCTGTTGTTGATGAGAAGCCAGTACTGACGCTTGACTGGCTACTTCCGTGGTGAAGTGATAGAAAGCCGCTGGATCGACTTGTGGCGAAGTCTTCTGTAATGAGGATTCAGTGACGTTGGGATCCATGTGCAGCTTTATTAACAACCAGACAGGCAAAGTTCAATCAACAGTATACAGGGGTAACGTAGGCAAGGCAGAATCATAACCTGAGTCCATGCAAAGGGTCGAGGCAGGCGGCAGACAGAGAAGAGAGAAAATCCAATAACAGTGCAAGGTCAAAGAGGCAGGCAGCGAACGGTCAGACGGGTCTAGACAATCCAGGTAGGCAACAGGTAATCAAACAAGGTATAAACGCTCAGAAATGTCAGCAATAGCAAAAACAAGACTTCGCAACGAGGGTAAGGTAGGCACTGCTTAAATAGTCATGATAATGATAAGCACCTGTGCAGGTAATCAGTCTCAGGCATGGGGTGATGGGAAATGAAGTCCTTAAGAACAGTTAGTACTCCGGTGACGGTTCCCTCTGGTGGTGATCGGAGGGAGCCACAGAGGCTTGATTTGTGACAAGTAGGATGCTGATACACGATTTTAAATTCAGCAAGTCACTAGTTTTGTTTCATAATGAATCAGCATTCGTTTTGGGTTAAATGAATGAGTGAATGACTCACACATAAATACAGTTTGCCCTCACCTACTGGCGTAATGATGTAACTGCAGAAAGAGTCAGTGAAAACTGCTAATACATGCCCACGATAACAATATCGTGCATATTCATTACCGTGATATATCGCATTACCGAATACCGGCACAAGTCTACTGCAGATGCACCGCTCCTGAACGCACTGCCGGGTGTGTGCTGTGTGCAGTGAACGCTTTAATCCGTTAACATGAGCGCGGAAAAAATACGCACCACGTATGCACTGCAAACGGAATAATGTGAACTTGGCATTATGTGTGTGCGCTGCGAGTGTGCATGAGCGCACGGTCTCCAGGAGAGCACGCGAGCGCTGAATGATTAAACGCTGGCAAGAATTAAAAAGTAATGCAATTTATAAACTTTAGTGACGATGTGACACTGCCTCGATTGTGCAAGTGACAATTCCTGTGTCAACTGCAGCGTGCAGCTTGCTTATAGACAGACACGATGTGTGGTGATTTTAAGCCATTTGCATATTTTGAGAGAGAGAGCACGCGCACGAGTGGTGACTCACACTGTTTGTGAAATTACGTCTCAAACGAGGTTTGAGTACCTCACCTTCAGCATTATAATTATTTTACCCGCACCGGACAGAGACGGAGACGGTGCCTCTGCATGTCGTGCCAAACCTCTCACGGCAGCGTCATCAGCTTGAGATCGGTTTTTGGAGATCGGCCTTTTTAGAGACCGCCGATCAATCATCCCAATGTGATTATCGGCCGATAGTGATCGGTAGCCGAGCAATCGTAGCACCCCTAATATACTGTATATATATATATATATATTTTAGTTCAGTTTTTAGTATGTTTGTTGTGTGTTTTGTGTTTTTTATGTATATATATATTTTTTATTAATTTTTATTTTAGTTTTACATTTCAGTTTTTTAGTACATCAAGGTCATCTAAAAGAAAATAAGACATTTTTTCCCCTTGCCAAATGAAATAAAACAAGTACTGTGTATAATAATGTTTACTGTGCTTTTAAGCCTGTGTTCTCCAAACTATGATGTATTTGAGAGAGGTTTAAGTCTTAACTTGCGCTCCATGTAGGAGTCCGTACCTGTGAGAGCGAGTCCACATGCTCTCATGCTCAGGTTTGGCCAGCCCTGTGAGAAGTCTTAATTGCAGTTGTAGTTGTTCATCATGGAGGCTGTTGGAGTTTGGAAGGGAAGGAGGGATGAGATTGGGGGAGATGAACATGTGGTATCTCCCCCATCGCCAGCTGCCCCGCTCCTCTCTGCCTCTCTCTCCCTCTTCATTTTGTCTGACCTAATAGTTAATGATATGTTAATAGTCATTGAGGCTGCTCTCGCCTGGCGTCCGCTGTGTGTGTTAATGTGGACGTGCGGTGGCTCTGGCCGGGGTGCAGTGACTAGATTGATGTTTACCAGCTTGTGTGTCCTTCAGCTCACGTATATTTGTCCTTTGTTAGAGAAAACACAAGGCTACTGAGTTACAGACTATGTTTACTGCTGTAGCACTGGAAGGCAGGTGTGTTCTTGCTTGAGGGTTTGTGGACTATAGTTGTAGCATCTAACAAGTGCTTACATTGAAGCAAAGAATCATAGCTTCATAGAAGTTTCAGGGCAGAAAAATGCTATGAATTGTTTTTATTTATTTTTAAAATTTGCCTATGTCCACAGTAAGACCAAACATGTAAAGTCAACATTAAAACCACTTTATTTCTGTGATTTAACATATTTTTGAGTGAACATAACTGGTTAACATGATTTTTCAGTGTCTTCTGTGATTTGTTTTAGAAGCAGAATATATTAATTTATATTTTTGTATGTGTTTTATATATTTGGAGAATTTGATTTTTTTGTAACAGATTTTTCTCCTTTTTGTAATTGATTTATGTTGTATTTTATGAGATTACTTTGAGATTTATGTATATATATATCAGTGGCGTGCGGTGGTGTTTTAAAATGAGGAGGCAGTTATATATACTTTGTGTATATATACATATATACACATATATATATATATATATATATATATATATATATGTTATATAAACTCAACATGAAAACCATTTTATTTCTGTGATTTTACATATTTATGAATTAAATTTTAAAGGGTTTTCAACAATAATTTTTTTTTTACCTAAAATGTATTACATTTTGATGGGATATTAGAAAAGAAAACTTCACTTCAATTTAGAATAATTCACACTAATATATATTCTGTACAATATGTCCAGGGACTTATTTACTTTTTATTAAGAAAGGTAATAGGGTAAAATTTGATTTTGTGTTGACAAAATAAATATAAGCAACAAAAAAAAAGAAAAAACTTAGACTTAGAAAATAGACTTTCAGTCATGTAATGTCTTTTTATTTAAATGAAGATTAAATTAATTTGCATGATGCTGAATTACGATTAAATAAGTCTCTTGTTAATGCTAACTAAAACCTAGAGAAGCTTGAATTACGTGTTTTAATTTTGTCTACATTTAATCTTAATCTGGATTCTATTGCTTTTGCTGCCTAAGGTCAAGTGTGCAGATCCCTAACCGTTAACAGAGTTTCATTTCCCATCTGTGAGACGCTTTCTTCCTTCTCTCAGCACTTTAGACAACAGAAAGAGAGCAAGAGAGAGAGAAGCTGCTAGCAAGGCATGACTGCTTTAAACAAATGACAAAAAAGGCCCATCTTAATGTTACACTTTTCTCCCCCAGAAGTTTGTCTGGCTAGTGATTTATTGTGCACTTTACACAGTGGTTAGCCTGTAAACAGAGGCCGTTTATCATGGAGGAGAGCCAGATCTGTGGGCCAGGTTCCTCAGAGACCTGGCCCACAGATGCCGCGCGGTTGAAGGAAGAGCAGCGGTGAACAGGGAGGAGATGATTGCAGACTGGCTGGAGGTGACTGCTGAGGGTCCGTCCTGGCAGCCAGGGCTGCGTCTGCAGGGATGTGTCAGAGCCTGAGGAGTCTCTCTCAGGTCAGAAAGACCCTCCACTGGGGAGGAAACGGCGGTCTCTCGGTGCATAGATGAACTGACGGGGATGGAGGAGAATGGAAGGCCAGGATGGTGCTCTATAATCAAGATGCATCATTTGAGAGAACCGACTGAATGTAGTGTATTTTTTACACTGAATTTAAATGTATGTAATATATTTTATATTTAAAACATTTTTTTAAATTAAGGGTAAAATTGTTTTTTTAAGAAATTAGGACCCATCAAGTATGCATTCAAGTTACCAAAAGTGACAGTAAATACATTTATAATGTTACAAAAGATTTCAAATAAATGTTTTTTTTTTTTTTACTTTTCATTGATCAAAAAATCTTGAAAAAATATATCACGGTTTCCACAAAAATATTTAGCACCACATCTGTTTTCAACATTGATAATAATATGATATGTTTCTTGAGAGAGAAAAAAAAGCATATTAGACTGATCGTCCATATACCTGGGGCTTTCACAGGTGAGTGCACGTGAGATTTTCACTCTCCGATCTCTTTTCGTCCATCGGTGCGGAAGAGAATCTGGACAAATTAGTGTTAGATAAACTCCTGCAGGTTTGTTAGCTGCAGTTTAATTCGCGGCGTTCATCACTGCATATTTTAAGCGCCGGAGAGATGTTCTCATTGGAATGCTGGCACGTTCTCTGCTCCTGTTGGCTCGAGCCCGGGCCTTTCAATAAACAGACAGATCGGCGAGGTCAGACGGTGAGAAAGTGACCTTCAGAACTCCAGGTCCTGTCTAGCTGAGCTTCATCTCGAGTGCTAGCAGGCTTCAATCAAACCAGACACGGCTGCACAACAGGCAGCTTCTGTTCACCGGTGGTGGAAAAATCCACACAAATCATCAGAATGGTCTTGTATGAGGGATCAAAACCACCGCACAAGTGCCGTCAAGATGCTCACTGTACCCGTTACTGTAACAGTTTAACTTGTTTTTGTCTATCAGAGATAAGGAATCATTTTGGATGTGCTCAGGATGGCAAACTACCTGCTAATTTTGAAAGAAAACGCTATGCGGCTTTTATACGGTTCACAGCGTGAGGGTCCAAAATGTGAAGTATACTACCTGAGCACACTGCATGGAGTACTGTATCCCTCAGTGCAATGCACTCGATTCAACCTTTCATTTCTAGTTGGACAGACGAACCAGAGGTGATGCCAACCTCGATTTTGAATCTCAAAGGCTCGTTTTACTCAAAATTGGATTCAGTGTACAGTATAAATTGGCATACTAACTACTATTTTTGAAGGAAAAAAAATACAGAATTCATTATATATACTGTGCACGGACTGCACATACCTGGATGACATGGGTTCAGAATATTCAGTATAAAGTCACATTGCATGAAATATTGTATCCCACAATGCCATGCACTCAGTTCAACCTTAGCTTTCTAGTTTGGCATAATAAACCAAAGGTGATTCTAAACTCGATTTTTAATCTCATAGACTTGCTTTATTCAAAATTGGAAAAAAAAAAGTTTATGCCTGGACTTCCTGAATTTTACACACTGTTTTACACACTTAAAAAAAACTTGTTTTACTCAATTTTACTTGGTTTTTTTTGTACATATATTTTAACTGGACATGAATTTAACAAAAACATATACAACTGCTGTAAACATTTATCGTTGCATAATGCAAAACCATTTTACATTCTTAAATGACTTAATGCCGTATACAGTAGGGTTGTGATGGTGAGGAAATTTTCCCACCGGTTAATCGACGTGTGACAACACCGGTAATACCGGTATCACCGCGGGGGCGTTCCCTCTTTTCCTAGCTTTCCTTCGCTTTTAAATAGCTTGTAAAAGTGGCGTACGCATTTTACTTTCACTTTGAAATAGCAGCAATTCGGCGTAAAGCAATTGTTCGTTTTTAGTTTGTTTGAATTTTCCCTCTTTTCCTCGCTTTTAAATAGCTTGAAAGCGCTGTGCGCATTTTACTTTCACTCGAATTAGCGGCATCCATCACGTTCACTCGAATTAGCGGCAGTTAGGCGTCAATTGCAAAATATTGCGGGCAAGTGACGTAACCGGTGTTGCGGCTTAACACCGGTATCACCGTCAGCACCGTCTATCGCGGCAAGCCTAGTATACAGTAAAAAATTGGCAGAAACTACTGTACTACATGCAAAAAAAAAAGTATGTATACACACATCAGAATACCTGGATGGTTCAAAAAATGAACCAGAGATGATACTTCACTTTTTCAGACTCTGAAAATTGGGATATTTTTGCTCAAAATTGGATTCAGTGCAAATTAATCATATGCATTTCTGAGATTTATAAAATGTTTTGCATAAAAATAAAGTAAGAAAGTATTATGCGTTATGTATACTGTGCACAGTATGTATTTATTTGTTTTTGTATGCACAGAATATGCAGATGAAAAATAGCAGGCAGTATGCTGTACATACTATTCAGTGCACTATGATTCCATACTGAACATACGCTTTCAATCAGGTTCAAGTGCTGCTATGACCTGTCAGATCTGAACATTGTAAATATTGAGACTTCTAAATTATAAAAGCAACAGTGGCTGTAAAAGACTATTCAAATATTCTGCTAGATAGAAGGATTGAGATATGAATGAAGAAGAGAAGACTAAAGCAAACTCTAAATTAATTCAGCATTAATTGATTGATGATTTTTATCAAATAATTGATTAATTCTCAAAATACTGGCTTTTGGAATTTGGCTTGCTCTTTTTCCGTGGTATTATCTTTAGGTTGTCCTGCTGATAAAGTGCTTGTAAAGTCTTTAGTCTAAGTAGGTTTTATTATCTTACATGGTTAAGCTTATCCCATAACTCTCCTGATCTTAATTGCCAAACCTTTTTCTTCGTTAATCTGTCCTAGAGGCCACAAATTTATAAGGTGTAGTTCATTATTTTCATTGTTAATTGGATGAGCAATTTGCCAGCTTTTCTGCATTGACAATTCTATGCATTTTTGTGCTGTGGGTAATCAAAAATAGACTATACTATATATGAATTCATATATATATATATATATATTAGATTTTGTCGCTCAGTTAATGCACATCTCCAGCCATGCAAGTAATCACCAGGATAGCTTATCTTTTTGTAAATGTCTGTTTGATAACTAAACTTTGATTAATACAGGGAATATTAATTCATACCACATTCAGGATTGTTGTAGCTTAAGTCTGGCTTGCATTTTTCTGTCAGAAATAACCATGGCAGTAAATGTGGTCTGAATAGCTTTAATGGAGTGGTACTATCGGGCAGATTGAACACGTCTCCTTGAACCCTTTTTTTAATCTAGCATAATGGTTGAAAATAGCCGTTTAACCCTACATGTGGTAACCCTGTAAGTTACAGCCCTGCATTGCAATGGTAAGAGCCAATAGATCTCTCCCGAGCGCTCCGTGTGAGCGCTGATTTCCTAACAGCTAATGATGGAGGTTATTAAAGATTCAGGGCTTGAACCATACTGCAGCCATTACACTAGGCACAGTCGATAGCATGACCTTTTAGCACCGCGGCTCAATCATACGAGCGCTCAGCTGCTCAAATCCAAGCTCTGCTCTCAGACAGATACTGCGGCCTCGCAGGGCACTAGAGGAGCACTAATCTCTAAATCGAGCTCTTCTTCAATCCGTTTGAAAGTAGATAGGAAGCGTCCAGTCATGGAGTCCTCTGTCCCCGTAATGACATCAGCTGAACCTTACTGTGATTTCAAAGCAGCTGCACAATAGTCATGGACAGTTTGATTTATGGCATGCTTTTTAGAGTGGCTTGGGTTTGATCCTAGGTTACACATGTTGGATGCAAGTTTTCTCCATTAAGATATTTAATTAGTATTAAATATTTATTTTTATCATTATTATTGAATAATTGTTATTATTTGTTATTAATAATATTTAGTGTTTTATAATTGTGTGTGTGTGTGTGTTGAATTAGTATTACATATTTTTGTTGTTAATGTTATAAAATTGTATAAAAATATTTTATTGATGCTTATTAAATAGTAATGAACTAAAGTAATACACACATTTAATTACTTAGTATTAAATATGCATTATTATCATTATTACTGAATAAAATATTTAATAATAATATGTTATTATTATTATTATTATTATTTTCATTTTATTTTCACTTATTGACAAACAAAAATGTAATAATATTAATAATTAAACCAAAATAAAAATACAATCTAATAATAATAATAACATTATTGTTATTATTATTATATAACAAATACAACATTTAATACTAAGTTATATATTATATATTATAAATGTTGTACTATATAATATATTCTAAAAATATATTATATATATTAAATTATTATTAAATAATATTATATTTACTAACAAGCTATTTTATTTAATAATAATATGAATAATAATAATAATTATTATTATTATTATTAAATATTTGTTTATTTTAACCGATAATATGCTAGTCTTCTTTCGATCCTGCATTATTTTCCATTGATTATTCTGTTTCACTTAGAAATATTTCTGCTTGCAAGTTTCTTTATATATTAGACTGTGCTTTAGCGTGACTCTTTTCAGTAGGTTTTTTCCACGTTCTCTCCTCTGTCCATCCGTCCCCTCCTCTCAGCTCTCCACAGGTCAGCGAGTGAAGGATGTGAAATTGCTTTTCCCTCCTTGGCCATTGACCACCTTGTGTTAGATTAATGTGTGCAGACCAGAGAAGCCCGCAGATTTTTACAGCGAGCGCGAGCTTCTCTTCTTGTACGGCCGACATTACCGTGATGCTAAACAATGGCACCACCTGCCCTCGGCTCTTCGATAATACAGTTAATGTGCTTCCGGACGTGTTTTCACTCTCTTATCTCGACGGTCTTTGACTCCGCTCTCAGATTCGGCCGATAACGAGGATTTTACATTTGACAGTAAGCGAAGCAACACCCCTTTTCATCTGCATCCGTATTATTCAGTTCAACAGATGGCCGCTTATCCGTTTTTGCCACACTAATAGCTGTTATCATTTAACTTCTGTATGTAAATAGGCATATGTTGACAAATTTTTCACTTGTCTGAGTTTTTCATCCCTCTCTGCTTGGCTTCTGCGCCGGGTGATTAGTTCATCTCCAATAATTAATACGTGATGGATGCACAAGCATCTTTCCCAGATTAATGGCCAGGTTTGTAGTTATGGTCGACGTAAATTGAGAGGCGGCGATAACATCGTGCCGCTAGGGGTTTTCTTATTGAGTTTTCTAGGTGCTTTGGAAAAAAGGACCTTGTCGCCGGGTCATGGTGCGTCGCTCGTGCGACATCGCACACAGGCAGCTGTCTGTTTTGTAATTGAGATGTGTATGTTTGCTTTTGTGTAACAGATGGCAACGTGTGCTTACGCTGATGGCTAGGAAAATAATAATTTCATTATTCCGGCCAAAAGAATATTAGCTTCTGGAATATGGCCATTTGCAGCCGGCACCCCTGCCAGTGCAGCATATGCACTTGCATGGACTAGATATCCAAGGAAATTGATACATCTGGAATAAAGCGACCATCTGAGGTCTCATCTGCCTCGTAGGATTTAGATTTAAGCGCGTTCCTGTTCTGTAACCGCCAGCTTAGCCGTCGTACAGTACGCATGGTGACATCTGAAGGCCGAGTATAATGTACCATATGGTGGAGGAATTTGCCGCTCTGCGTTTGGCAATAGTGACGGCTCTGGATTGCCTCCAGGCAGCTGAATGTGTACTTCCTTTTGCCGTTGTGAGAAAGGGCGTCGCTTTCATTTGGCTGTAGACCCCTCTGCCCCGTCTCCATTCAGGGGAGGATTGAATGTAGACATCTGCTGTGCTGTAGGTGACAGGGGAGCGAGTGTGTCCGCCAGAGGCTCCCACACGCTCAGTCCTCCTCCCCATTACTCAGACGCTCCGGCCGGGGAGACTCGAGGAGTATCGAATCTATTAGCATAAACGTCTGGCTGATTGTCTGATCACATCTTTGTGAGTCAGTCGCCCTGCGTCTCGATCCTTCCTCTCTCTCTCTTGTTCACACCCACTTGTGTCTCTGTCATTTATCCTCTGAAGTGATGCTTTTGAACGTCTTTTGCATGACTAGTGAAGCTGAATGGGTGGATCTCTGCCAAGAACATGTCTGCCTCATATCTCACCCCAAAGTTTAAGGAAGGACTTAAAGGGTCATGAAACCCCCCGTTTCAGCACTGGTTAGTTCTCACCACAGTTTAAAAAAATGCTAAAAAAAAGTGGGCGTGGTGCACAGCGGAGTGGAAGAGGGGAGACAGACAACACACACAGCTTCGCGTTCAGACAGTTTAATTTCGCTCCCATCGAGTTGAAAACACAAATAAATGCACAGCCATTTGCACTCTGCATCAAAAACATTTATATGAACGCACTGTTGCACCTCTGAGAACTTTTAAGGCTTATTCTGTGGCATTTATTATAAGCCTTTTGATGGGTTGTGTCACAGAGCTGTAAAAACGGTTATGCTCACCAAGTGAATGAATCGCGTTTGTGCCGAACTCTTACTACAAAGCAAAAACAAACACTCTTCTTCGATCCATGAACGGTTCTCTCAGTTAATGTGCAGCGATGTCATCTCACAGTCTGTAACGTCTGTCATAGCAAATCAACACATGCTGACTGTTGTGAATAATTAAGCGAAGCATCTTCTCATAGGATAAGAACACGCAGTCTCATGAATAATTTGATAGACACCAACGCGTCATCGATGTACTATAGTCCATTGCCCCGTCACAAATTGTGACGTCAACACAATGTAGATTTTAAACCCGGAAGATGAAAATAGCGCAAAAAAGCTTAAAATTAACCAGTTTTCTCCAACAGTTAACATTATCGGATGCTAACATTGTCTACTATGATGTGCAACACAAACACCTCTGCTAAGAAATATTGCTAAAAAAAAATTTTAAATGTGATTTTTGCAAAATATCTAAAGGATTATTATTATTATTATTATTATTATTACTTGTGTATAAATTCATAGAATATTTCATATAATACATAATGTAAAATTATTGTAGTTATCTTTATAAATAAATAAATAATATATTTTATATATTGAAACTGTATTTGGTTTACAGTTGCCAACAGTAAATTACTGTAAAAAATCCAATTAATCAGTATACTACTGTAATTAATTCATTTTAATATATTTCATTAGATTTTATAATTTTTATATAGAATTCATTTTATTTTTACCCTACATAGGTACTACTGGCATTCAATTAAAACAGACACAATAATTACAAAATATCAAATTCTTTATTTAAAACATTGCATATAACACTTAAAAATACACAGTCTTCCAATGCTGGAACAGTGCATCTTCACCGCTCATGTCTTTCTTGATGCTTCATTGTAGTTGCCTTTAAAACACAAATACAAAAAATGCAGTAAATCTTAAATTCCATTAAAAACTATAACAAACAAATTCTAAAACTAGAAAGGCAGCTAGGCATAAAACTTGTTTAACTTAGCTAACATACAATTTTATTTTCTCAATAGGCTACTGGCCAACATTAACTACTAACACCTGAACAAAATTTCACATTAGTTACAATGTTAATACAAGATAAGCGTTGCTCGTTAAAAATAATTTTATTTCGGTAATTCAATAAGCTGACAAACGTCGTTTGAAACGACAGCGCAGTTTACCATAGTAAAGTTTGTTACCGCTATGTTGACGGGTAAATGTTACTAGGTTAAACTGGTGTGCAAAAATGTTGACACAAACAGACAGACAAACGTACATATTTTTTTTTTACTTTGCTTACTGGTCTTATTCTCTCGTAAGGTGCATCGACACACAGCGCAGATGTTCTCCGGAACTCTTCCAGTCTCGTGGGTTCATCCCCGGGCAAAACCCACGGCGCTGTCACGCTGGTTCCGTGTCTTCCTCGGATGCGAGTGGCACCCCGGTATATTTCTGATGCACAGATGTACTCCAAGCGCTCGCGCTGTTTCTGACACGAAGGACAAACGGATTTTCCAATCATTACAAGCGATGTAACATCCAGTGTAGTCAGTCCCAAGCTGTTGCAGCATTGTAGACACAGTGTAAGTCAAATCTTGTCAGTTCAAATGTGAGAAATTAGGAAAATAAAGCAGCCTCAATAGAATGGCGCCAAAGAGGCCATTATGGCAAATACAGTAGTATACAGCAATTTTAAAAAATACAGTATAAGTCACTGTATGTGGGGTTTGACGTCACAGAAAATTCCCATGATGCAAAGGGTATTACAGTTACTTACTGTAAAGCGAATTTGCAGTATTATACTGGGTGATATACAGTAAATAACTGTAGAAATTACAGAAATGTCTAACAGTGTATTTTATTTTATTTTATTTTTCTATCGTAAATATGATATATGGTGTATATTTTATAATTATGTCTATTTTTAGTTGAGCTGTTGCTTATAAATTAAATCATTTTTTATTACTGTTTTCTTTGTGCAAAATTTGTTTTTTATTTTTCTCATTTTTTTAACTTCATTAAATATTTAATATCATATAAAATACATCTTGATATTTTATTTGATATACATATATACTTGATATACATGTACATCAACTCAAGTATTTACTGTTATTCACTGTTTAAAACAATTAAGATCAGAGTGATTCATTGTCAGCATCTATATTTCAGAATGACCAGCCATGCCCTGAACAATGAAACAATGGAGAATAATTTCACTGGCTGTTAGAACAGCCCATCAAGGTAGACTTGGAAATATTACGAAATGGATAATAAGTATTCTTTTATTTATAATGCTGTGGCTGCCGAGGGTCAGCATTTGCATGTGAGCCTGTAGCGGTGCGGTGAGAGACAGGGGCAGAGGAAGGTCATGTTTAATTGAGCCACCCGCGATCCGCAGCGCTCCCAGAACTGCCCCTCCTGTTCCCGCTCTCACCCTCGGCTCACTGAGAGTCATGGAGGAGCTGTCATATCCCATCATGCCCCTCTGGAACAATTAAGCTTTGTGTGCTAGCCGTGGTTCACTCTTTTGAAGCTTTTTTGTTGTTTGTAATGGAAAAGACTGAGATTTGAACAGGACAAGATGGTCTTTAATTAGTTCTTCTTGTAGGGCTTTAAATTCTTAAGCATCCACTAATATACAACAAAGCCGTATCGGTCACTGTTCACATTAAGGTCTTCATAATCCACTTTAATTGCATACATGAGTACTGAGTAATATAAATGGACATGCTCTTTATAATAAGACTGGGTGAGATATGTCAGATATGTTCAGTATATTCTAACACTTAGTTGTTGATAAAATCCCTGTTATTTGAAATGTATTTAGATAACATTTCTTGGTAATATTGATTCATATAATTGGTTAAATATTCTTCTTTGTGACAATTCAGTAAAAAACAAAACATGGAAACATGAAAAACATGCTTTAATTATTTATTTATTTAATTTACTATTTATTTATTGTTTTATTTCAACTAAAGTTTTGCATCTTGCTTTAAACATTTTAAATCTGTTTTATGATTGATGTGATTTTTTATTGTGAAAGAAATCATACTTTTCATAGTGCTTACATATCAAGATACATCAAATATTGTAAAGAAATAAAATAAAATAACTTTTTAGATGTTTATTTTATTTTTTTGAAGTTGAGCTGTTGCTTATTTTATTGCTTTTGTATAAAATCTAGTTTTTTCTTTTAGCAAAATGTAATTTTGAATATTTAAATGTAAAGTACATCATAAAATATTTTAGGCCCTATATATCATATTACAAAACATAGATTATAGCTATTGTCTTGATATTTTTTTAACTAAAGTTTCTTTTTTATATATACTATTTAACATCTTGCTTTACACACTTTGAATCTGCTTTTCTAAAATGGTCATCTAAATTATGATTATGAATCTTCTAAAAAAAAAATTTTAATATATAAAATATCAAAAATTAAAATTTGGATTTTTGTTATATCGCCAAACCCCGCTATAAGTAGCTTAATTTTTTTATAGACAGTTTCTATTATACATCTTGTACATTTACAGCTTGTGTGTGCGAGTTTTAAACAAATACAGTATGATCGTACAGTAAAACAAAGATAATGAAAAAACTAAACTGCTCAATTTTGTTACTTTGTAATTTGTATAATTAGTTTTGGATTTTAAATCCATTATTATATTTGTGGTTACAGTTCTAAAAAAGAAAAGACCTGTTCCATATTTAGACAGTTTGTGTGTTATTCTTATTCAAAGGTTTTTATCTCTGCCACTGAATAACCGGCCACACGTGTCGCCCACATGGGACCGACAAAACGGGTGACGGGTCGAAGCGTTTCCCTGCTTCTACAAGGAACGTGGCTTAAAAACATTATTAATTCACAACATTTAAATTGATAAGTGCTCCGAGCCAAAGACTACAAGGGCACTTTGAAAAGCAAATAGCGACCTAGTGAAGAAATTGATTTTTCCTGCTGAAAATGACTGCATGATGCATCATTTGACTGCACTGCGTCCAAGTGCTTGACAGAGATAATCTCAGCAATCCCACAGGTGACCTTATCGTTCTCGGCAGGGCAGACTCGTCCGCGCTCCTGTCTTTGTGCATGTCAAGGTTTCCTGGGCGGCATCCTTTGGGGAACCAGAGTTAGACCTTCTCCATCTTGATGTCAAGCTGGAAACATTATGGAAAAGAGGAAGCATCAGCGGTAATCTCAAAGTCAACAAAGGCCATTAATAATCGGATGACTGAAAATTAGAGGTGCGGCAGATAGTCTGGCATGGCAATTGTCGAACAATAGACACCGTTTTGTGCTTAAGCGACTTGACTGCAATGAGAGTCAGAGATACTGAGAGATGGAGAGAAATAGAAAAAGAGGGAGAGTTTATGAGAGCAGACACAGAGCCTGTAAGAGTGGAAGTGTTTTAACTGAAGAACAGATGGTTTGGCAGCACATTGTCAAGGTCAGGGAACTTTAGAAGGGTTTTTTCTGCACCTTTTGTTTTAGATCCTTTTGTCTTTATAGATGCTTGCATTTTAGATACTCACTGGATTTATCTGCTTGCAGTAACAGCCTGAACATTTATTAGTACTTGATGCTTCCATGATGAACCTTTAAAATCCATACAGTAGAACCTTTCCATTGCACAAAAGTTTTTTTCTAATGGAAATAAGGTTCTTTAGAATGTTCTTCACAATGAGAAAATCATGATTCTTTTAAGAACTGTTCACTAAAAGATTCTTTGAAGAACCAGAAACGGTTCTTCTATGGAATCACTGTGAAAACACCCTTTTGGAACCTTTATTTTTAAGAGTGAAGGTTTTTTATTGGCATCGATGGTTCCATCATGGAACCACTAAAGGTTCTTTATAGGGGAAAAAGTTCTTTAGATGTTCTTCACATTAAGAAAATGGGTTTCTTTTAAGAACTTTTCACTGAAAGGTTCTTTTGTGAACCCAAAATGGAATCAATGTAAAAAAAAAAAAAAAAACTTTATTTTTAAGAGTATACAGTGAAAGTGAATGGAAACCACAGCTGTCCCCTTTCATTGAATGGAAATAAGAGCAACCTGGACATTCTGCTAAATATTTCCTGTTTTGTTTCATGGAAGCAAGAAATTCAAAGGGGTTTGGGCCAACATGAGTATGTGTAAATGATAAAAGAACTTTCAATTTTGTTTGTATTCTATTCAATTCACTTCTAAATCGGAGAAAAAAAACTCAAAAATCGTTGTATGTAATATGTCATATTTCTGAGTAAAACATGATATTCAACCATTCAACCATTTTACCCATTAAAATAAATTGGGTGATGAAAAGTGGGTGTTCCTTGGACCGGCACAGCTAGAGGTTTCTTTATGACAGGTGATTGGAAAATGAGAGGACTTAGTGACATCAGCTGAAAAGGAAAGTCCTTTACCAGGCGAAGCAAGATGTATCATCTTAATTATAGATTATAGACTGGTTTTATCTTTTATTCTTTGAAATAGTGCACTGATGAATTTTGCCCAATATGTTCAGAAACAAGTGAAAAATAGTTTAAGTGCCGTTTTTGGATCTTTTTGACTCCATTGCTCTGACAAGGCCATTATGTTTTATTGAAAGCATGTTAAATATTACATTAAATATGTTTTAATGAATCACAGACAATTAGCTGTCTATTGTATTTGATATAAAGGTACACTACCTTCTACTTGTTGTTTTCCACTTTCCATATGAATGGTAGTGTAAGCTCTAACAAAATATGAACGAAATCTGATTATATATTCTCTTTAAACAATTTTCAATAATAACACAGGAAGTATCAGTCCTGGCTAAATGCTAATGGCACAGTAGGTGTGCGTCTGATCAATTGTCTGCTGTTTTTTTACACACACAGCCCAAAACATCACTGCAGTAAATTTCAATTTGTGTATTAATAATGCAGGTAAACATCTCTAACCCATATCAGTGTCCTTGAAAAAGTACTACACACGGGTAGTACACACCACAACTTTGAGCTACTGTAATTTTTTCTCTTGTGCTCTTATTATTTTTGTACAGTACATACTCTAGCATATAAGACTATATGTATAGATAATTTGGTGTCATTTTAGCACTGTATTATTATAATATTTAGTGTGAGGTGTGTTAGCATACGCCTGTCTGCAGCGTGTGGGTTAGCATGGCAGCTATCACTGATCTCTAAAGGGTTCTTTGATAAGCACAATGCCCAGATTTCTCCTCATCTCTAGACTGATACGGCCCCTCTCATTTCAGATGTCTGCCCGCCGTTATTAATGTCAGGCGGAGGATCTGGCCGATAGTATCTCCAGAGTGCTGACACCAGGATTTCCTAGCCGTCTTTGATCTGAACGGAGATCAGGAACAGGAATATGGGATTGGAAATACGGCTGTATTGTGTGGATAGCTCACTCAGAACGAGTGAGGATTTGATTGCGCTGATAATTGCTGTTTCAGAAGTTTGAAATTAATTGTTGGGTGTTTTATCAACTTGAGAAAATGATGTTTGTTTATATGATGTCTGTGGTTTGTCGACGAGATGACTGATATTTAAGAACAGTATTATTTGAAGAAAGGCTTTCTGTCATTGTTTCCGAACATTTTCATTTCTGATTAGGTGAATCTCACAAAAGCATTTCCAAATCACATTTCACCCGAACTCTCATTCTCACAGCTCAAACTATAACGCAAGCTTTTTCACTGTATATGATGAAATAGATTTAAGATGAAATGTTTATGTATAAAATTTCATCTGAATTGCATGGCTGCTAGGGCTGTCAAAACGGCTGAAAAACTACATTCGAATTTTGTACTTAAATATTATCAAAATTGGAATTATATTCGAATTTAAAATGTATAATTTCAGTTAGGATAAAGAAAAGCTTTTGGATTCTCTCCTGAGGCCACAAGAGAGCGCAACGAGCAAAATATTGCTAATGTACATTTAAAGCATAAGATAACATGACTATCTGTGAAAAAAGTGCATTATGTTCAAAAGAATGTTTATAAACCAATTATAATTAATTAAGTTGCTTAAACAACTATAAACAAAATAGCATCATGTATGTATGCATAGTTTAATACAAAGGGCCGAAAGCCAATCACACAGAGTACATTTTTCATTTAAAAAGACGAGTTGCAGTGGGATGGGGAAAAACCCCCACCATAAAGTCTTGAGACATGTTTTTTCAAAGTTAAACTTTCATTAATTTTACATGGCTTTCTAAACATGCAGCTCTCTTGTGCGAGATGCGAGTGCAACGGTGATAGATGTCCCTCTAGAAAATGTGCAAAATATGTGTTCTGTGTGAACAGCTTGGTTTCAGTTTTGATGTAAACAAGATCTTCTCCGCATTGATGTTCTCTTTTCCCGCAATATTTGTAATGAACAACACAGCAGCGCGGCATCTAGTGGCTTCAACTGGATAGGCTAACAAACACTTACATCATCATCGCATCTCGTGCGCCACTGATAAGACTGCCTCCTTAACTCACACCTAAAATTCGAATGCAACGTTTTTGCATTCGAATGTGAATATTTATTTTAAATTCGACGAATATTTTTTGACAGCCCTAATATATATATATATAGATAGATAGATAGATAGATAGATAGATAGATAGATAGATAGATTCACGTTCTCATTACTGTAATACAGTAATGCCATAATTAGCATGTAGTAAAATATTATGATGTATAAATACTTGTAAAATTAAATAATATATCATTTTTCATTACAAAATTACATTTATGTAAATATTGTCATGAAAATAGTCTATAAAAATAGATTTTATATATAGACTATTGCAGATTACATTTCACCTAAAAATTCAAAAAAAGATATGAAATTCTCTGTTGATTCTCATATTCTACTTATTGTTATACAGTAATGCAATCATTATTTAAATCAGCATACTGTAAACATATTATAATGTATACATTTTTGAAAAATGAAATATATCATTTTCACATGACAGTAATGATAATAAGATTTACATCATTATGATAATGAGAAATTGGAGAAAAATATCATTATTTATTATGAAAATATTTTCAATTCTTTATGATTCTATATATAGTTCACCCAAACATTACAGAAAAAAATACAAAATTGTAGTTATTTTTATTTGAATCAGCAGTAGTGCATACAATGATAGTGAGTTCCCTTTCAGTCGGTCACTCCCGACGTCACGTCGGTTGACCGACGAAATTGGGATCTCGGACCAATCCACTTCGAGTGTAAACTAAACGAGCCAATGCACATTGGCATGCGATTATTGCATCCAGCTGCTGCTGATCACAGCGTGAGTATAAGTAGGCAGCAGATGCAACGCATATTCAGCTTTTCGCTTC
>NW_015542408.1:3562055-3564511 GCF_001515605.1 Sinocyclocheilus anshuiensis | reverse complement strand
CTGAATATGCGTTGCATCTGCTGCCTACTTATACTCACGCTGTGATCAGCAGCAGCTGGATGCAATAATCGCATGCCAATGTGCATTGGCTCGTTTAGTTTACACTCGAAGTGGATTGGTCCCTCTAAGCGAGATCCCAATTCCGTCGGTCAACCGACGTGACGTCTCCGTTCCCTCCTTCAGGGAACGAGGGTTACATACGTAACCGAGACGATTCATCGCATTATGATAATGGTAAATTGGAGAAAACTGTTATTATTTGGAAAAATATATGACCCATATGTGTCCTTGACAGGTTTTGTGAGATTGAACCAAAAGCATTATATTAAATATTATATATTCTATGGTCTTGGTGTTTTCCAAAACACAGATGAGCCTATTGTAAGACAAAATGTTTTGACTCGTGTGTCAGTTTTCAGAACTCAAACACTCTGTTCTCGTTCTCATTAGTCGTAACACTTTATCAGGTCCGTCTCTCAGCACTAGACTCACTCACGCGTGTTTTTATTGATAAGATTTGCCATCGTCTCGCAAACAGGGTCGAGGAAACACTATGTAAAGACTTTCATCATCAGATATACTGCTGTGTTTTAATTAATGCTGGAATCTTGAACGTTATAAAGAGATCAGAGACGTGCTGGTGCTGAAAATTGATGCTTTTTTTTTTTACTGGAGACCCAGAGAGAGAGAGAGAGAGAGAGAGATGGGGCGAGAGAGTGTGGTGAACAGATGAAGGTAGAGCTCTCATATTTCTCTGACTCTCTGTGCTGCTAGCGCTGCTGTAGGGTTGAGAGGTAAAGCGTGATAATGCCAGCAGACCAGAGCATTCACTACTGACCGCTAGAATAGAACATCTGCTGATGTAACAGATTAATAATCGGCATTAAATAACATAAGTCTATTTAAATATACTGCTTTATTTTAGGCTGTAGACTAGTGGTTAGTGCATATGTTTTAGCTATATATATATATATATTTATATAATTTTTTACTATAAAAATAATACTTCAGCCAGGATGCATTAAATTGATCAAAGCTGACAGTAAAGACTTCCTTTAAAAAAATCTAATAATAATAGTAAAATTTAAAATAAAATCAGTTTGCACAAAAATATTAAGTAGCACAACTGTGTGGATATTCTTGATATTGCTAATAATAGGAAATGTTTTTGATCATCAAATCAGCATATTAGAATGATTTCTGAAGGATCATGTGACACTGCTGGAGTAATGATGCTAAAAATGAAGCATTGCATCAAAGGAATAAATAATATTTTATAATATACTGAAATAGAAAATGGTTGTTTTACTGTAATGTTGACTTTCTTGCTTTTGCACAGTCAAAATCAGCTTGAAGACAAAAAGTCTGTGCTTTCGATGTACAGTTAGCCTCTATAAAGAAAAATGCTATTCATTACACATAAGGTGTGCTCCCTTGCTATGTGGCAGGGCCATAAAGCCTGTAAAAACCTTTTTATCAGAAGCCAGGGTGACACCTTAATGTGACACATCCACCCAGATGCTGCAAGAGAGAAAAATGCGTTTGTAATCTCCTCCATGTATTAGAAGCAGGAAACCCATCATATAAGGATATAACAAGGGCTGATGAGCCCCTGCGACTCGTGCCATGAGGAATAATAGATGAGAGTTGACCCTCTCAGAGAGGAGAGCACAGAGTCACGGACAGCATGTATACCGGCCCCTATCCCATCTCTCACTTTAGAAAAGAAGAGTATCATTGAGCACTGAAAGGAGAGAGAAAGTCAAGAGAAGGAAGAGAACAAGTGCTATAGGAATTCAAACTAGGCTGAATCAAGTGTTGTACATTTCAAAAGGGCCGTATTCTCACTTTTGTAGCATTTTACATTTATAATGTTAGCCAAGGTTTATTGCACCAAAAACACAGTCATATTTTAGCATTCTCTTTGTATTTTGCTACTTTTAATAATTCTGTATGTAAATGAGCTCTGCTCTAATTGACCTTTTAGTTTGAAGGTGGGCAAAGTTTCTGAACAGCTGTTACCATGCGAACATGAGTGTTCATATGTTAATTTGCTCATGGTATATGTGCAATGTACAAGGTTAAGATACATTTTATATACATGTTTACATTTATTTAATTGTTTCCCCCCCTATTAATGGGTCCTTTTTAAGCAGGAAGCCAGGACAGGGCATGATTTGTTGTTGTTGTTGTTGTTTTTTATACCCAATTTTGGCCCTTTTTCCTAGAAGAGAAAGACATTTGTACATTTGTTTTTTTTTTTTCGGCTGCATTTTGATTTTTTTTTTTAATGCTATATATTATATAAAATCTATAATTATATTTTCAATTTTAATTTTTCATTCAATTGATTATTTGTATTGTAAGTATAATTTTAAAGAGAATTAAAAGAGATTATTAATAAAAAGAGAAAACTATATATTATATAAAATATATCATTTTAATTTTTATATATA
>NW_015542408.1:3550109-3561483 GCF_001515605.1 Sinocyclocheilus anshuiensis | reverse complement strand
TATGTGTGTGTATGTGTGTGTATGTGTATTAGTATATTTATACTATCATATCTCATGTTTGATAAATAATCACTGTTCTTCATTGCTCTTAATGTGCTACTGTATCTCCTTCCCTTGAGTTGGCTAGAAAGAAAGTTTCGCAGGTCTGAACCATCACTCCCGTAAAACATGTCTAGATTTTCCCCATGAATGCAGCTAATACAATTATCTGTATTTATGAACACAAGCTTTTACAGATGAGAGCTAATTATTGTGACTTGATGGTGCTCTGCGCCGCCACCTCCACAGCGCCACTGCCAGCAGATAAGAGGGAAATTTGCTTAGAGGATTTTTTGCAAATGTCATTGCCACTTTGTGTACAAGGATGATAACTTCATCCATCCATTATCGAGAGTAACACCTGCGATGATGCACGGCACACTCTCCGGCCTGCACAATAGATAATTAGTAATGAATCAATATGTAGAGTTTGGAGAGGAGGTGTGGAGCGGGCCGAGTCGCGCGCCACGCCGCTGATAACGGACGAAAATAAACAGCAGAAGAGCGCCAGAGACACCGGTGAAGAATGAGCGCAGGCCTGCGATCCGCTGCAGGTTTGGGACCATCTGATATCTCTCCCTTCATCCTTCCTGCCCCGTTCTGTCGTGAATACATTAAGAAAGAGGGATGCCGGAGCTGGTATCTGCCAGTGGGCCAGAGGCACATTAAGATACCTTTGCATCCATCAAACAAAGCCTATAAGCTGAACAGGAAACGCATCATTGGCTGTGCTACAAGTGATCGGAGGTTTTGTGAATGCCAGTGGATGTTTGGATGCAGGTGCAAACAGGATTTACTTTGCTCTTTTGAAAGACTGTGACTACTGCATATATGGTGAAAAAAACTTTATTGAAACTGTTACACGACCATATTTACATATGACCAGATATATATTATTATGCAACTTGGACAGTGATTATGAATAACAGTGTGAATTATAGTAGTATGTGGAGGTTGGCCAATAGCAAGAGCTCCTTTACATCAAGTATTAATGGTACAGTAACAAAAACACCCTTTTCACCCTATTCTTTGGCAGAATATCCAAGCTTTCCATCGTAGAAATGGATGGTGATTTATACTAACACGCTTCAAAACAAAAAGCCATGAAAGGATTATAAATACAGTCCATAAGATTTGTGTTCTGAAGCCATATGATGACTTTTTTTGAGAAACAGTACAACATTTACCGTACTGTTCAAAAGTTTGGGATTGGTAAGATTTTTTAAATGTTTTTGAAAGAAGTTACTTATGCTCACCAAAGATGCATTTATTTGATCAAAAATGCAGTAAAAAGAGTAATATTGTGAAATATTTTATACTTAAATATATTTTTAAAAGTCATTTATTTTTGTTGTGCAAAGCTGACTTTTAAGCAGCCATTTCTTCAGTCTTCAGTGTCACATGATCCTTCAGAAATCATTCTAATATACTGATTTGCTGCTCCAGAAACATTTCTTCTTATTATCAATGTTGGAAACAGTTGTGCTGCTTCATATTTTGGTAAAAACTGATTATTTGATGAAAAGGAAGTTAAAAAGTACAGCATTCATTTGAAATAGACATATTTTGTGACATTCTATGTCATTTCTGTCACTTTTGATAGATTTATTCTGTCCTGTATGAAGTATGAATTTCTTTCAAAAAAAAGAAAATAATCTTACCCTAACTACAAACTTTTGAATGGTAGTCTAATTCATTCACTGATTCCAATTAATTCACTGATTCCAATTTGAAGTCAAGTTTTTAAACTTGCTTTGTTGTGATCAAGCATATAACTCAAGAATCAATGACATTTGGCAATATCAAACCTTGCACCACATTTAAAGTTTATAGAGAATTGAATATGAATTGAATAAGTTTAAATGAATTTTGAGAGCCCTAGAAGATGGAAAGATTATCACTGAATAATGACTTAAATCAAGGGTGCCCATACTTTTTTGTGTGGGGTTTGACTTTTCAAATGACAAACTCAATTAGATCTACCAATTAAAAACCCAAAAGGCCAAAAAAAAAATCTTTATATTGAATTAATCTAATAATTAAATAAAAAATAATGTTCAATTATAATATTGTTCAATTTTAACATTACATTGAAAACACCCACAGAACAATAGATTACAGATGGCACGCTCCTTTTAATTATTTGTCACGATCTCACAAAGTTCCGTTATAATCAATGGCTCTCTCTACACAATCTATCTATTATTTACATCGTGTATACACTGTATGTTGTAATGACAGGATTCGCGAGCTTTTATAACTCTGAACAAAATCTCGTGTTTTCAGCGGTGAGTGGTTTCTATCTAACAGAAACATCTCTGATTGGCCATTGCATTCCAGAAATCAACAGATATGTCTGTGATTTGCTGCATTGCTCAACGCTGTAAAATCATCCTTTATGCTCTCCTAAAGCACATTTAAAAGATATGCGATGAACCAGCATTGCCTTTGCGATCAACTGGTTGATTGCGATCGACCTATTTGGCACCCCGACTTAAATAATATTCTGTTTCTCACAAAAAGGGGGAGAAATGGTAATGTACAACTAAATTACAGCTGTTTTTGTTGCAGACAGCCTAAGGCATCATTATACATGAACTTTAGGGAAATAAAATAAAACACAGTGTAGAATATAACCTCTTTAGTGCTTTAAGATGGCCATTCCTTTCTGATTGCTCAAGACACGTGAGAAGGCAGACAGCCGGCCTTCGCTGCTCTGTGCAGGTTTGATCCCAAGTCCATTTTTTCAAATCTAACACTGAGAGACATGCAAGAGAGCAGCATGTGTCATGACTGACTTATCCCTTACGGACAAGCGAGTTGAACCTGAAATATTCTGTACAGAAGGATGAGGAAAGAGAGAGACAGACAGACTAAAAAGTGAAGGAGAGAGAGAAAAGTGGTCTAAGGAGATCTCATTCCCACCTCTATAATGTGGGATAAAGACATGGTTTCACATATGGTGTATTGGTAACGGGGTGACAGGCCACAAATCCTCTCATTTAAGTGCAAATGGCTGTTCTTTTGGGGAGGCCTAAGCATCTGCCTGCCAATGTCATCCTAACCCCCTCTGGAAGCGCTTTTTTGTTTCTACTATTCCCAGAATTCCATAAGGCACGAAGTCTGATGCACAATCCAGAGGGCAGTGTAGTAATCGTCTTAAGGACAGATGTTAAGGGAGGAATGAATTGTGTCTGCTGATAGTGTTGTTTATTTGCATATTGTTTTAAAACCAGATTTTCTAAAATAATTATGCAAATCAGGTAACAGGTCACATGGTCAAAAAATTGCAATGTTTGCATGGTGCAATTCTTAATCTTGCTGGAAAGTTCTCAGTGTGGAGGATACAGCAGACTAGCAAAATCTGTCATAAATAAAAGTTATTACTTTGAAATACTTCACAGGTCAATAGTATTAGTGATATTTCTTTATTGATGTAATTTTTATAATTTGACTTAATAATAATTCTAGTAATTATAATGATGAAATACATAAATACATGCATACATACTTACATAAATAAATAAATATTAATTCTAGTAATAAAATTGCAATTAATTCCCCAATTTGTTTTGACAGTTTATTTTTTCATTGAATAATGCACATACAATTTTATGGCCAGTAAACTTATTTATAGCCAGTGTATTTTGTCAGGTCACTGGCCATTGGCAGGTGAGGCAAAATGTTAGTTTTAGCCCCTGATTGAAAACGTACTCTAATCATCTTCATTTACAATTTATTTATTTATTTATTTATTTGTTTGTTTGTTTGTTTGTTTTTTACAGTGGAAATGGGGCAACTGCGCTGTTTAATATTTTGGGTGTTATTTGATCATATGACATTTGGCAATATCAAACCTGGTACCACATCTAAAGTTTAATAAAAAAGCATTAAAAATGATAAAAGCACTTTAGAAGAGATTTTAGAGCCCCAGAAGAGGGGACGATTAATAAGATATAGAAAATATAAGATAAGAAAATAATAGCATAAATAATATCCGGTTGACCGGGTACTCGGTACCACCGGTACTTAAGAAAACCTGGTACCGTAACGTTTTCATTTTTTTAGTACCGACTTGGTACCGAAATACCGGGTCTTTTGACAACACTAGTTTCTACACAAAAAGTGAGAAATTGTCATGCAGAGCTAAATTGCACCTGTATTTGAAGACTTTTGCCACACTTTTCATGCTAATATCATAAATGGTGAATTTGCCCCTAAGACTTTGAAAGACAAATTTAGAATGCTTTTAAATGGGGCAACAGCACCATTTAATATTTAGAGACTTGTTTAACGGCGCAGTGACGTTGGTTCAGCTCATCAAAAATTACTTTAGAAATGACGTTTTTAGTCTGCAATGGAAGTGTGGAGTTGTTATGTAGTTACTGATGCAAAATGTACGTTATCTGCTCACCCCTGTGAGCCTCTTTTCTCCCCTCAGCTTTGAAAGGCTTGTGGTATCATCCGATCTTCCTTACATTAACGCAGCGGCAGCAGAGCCCGGGCATGCAAACGATGAAACATTGACAACATTTTCATTAGTAAGATAGAGCTGTTGCATATCGGAGGAGGAGAGATTAAGATTCCACCTATTCGAGACACACAGATTTGACATGCAATAAAGAGATACAGAACAGAGCGGCTTGACAATCTATTTGTAAATGCAATAGACGGTAGATAAATTCACGGTTTTCAGAGGAGGACGAATCCCATGGGATGCTTTGGTGATCAGTGTGGTAATGTCCTGGCTTCAGGCATAGATGTGTGGTTTTCTATAAAAATGAGTGGACGATGCTTGGGTATAAGCATGTATAGGTAAATTCAGCAAGGTCTAAACATTCATTTTTGATTTGAAGTGTCAACTGGTTGAAAAATAAGGCTTTGAATTTACTTAAGCAGTAGCTTCAGTTCTATGAGTGTTTGTGAATTTCAGAAAAGGTGAAAGAAAAAATGCATGCATATATATACACACCATTGATCACTCCGCACACCACTGAGACCTGAAGTATCTCAGCCCCTGATACACAAAATAGTTTGATCCGTGAAATTTGTCACTTTAGAGATATTTTGCTCGAGGCTTCTGTTCTCTCCTGCCAGTTTGTGTTCCTGGGTGAAAGTAGTGAGAAGTAAATATGTAAAAAATTAGTAGTTTTATTTGTCAGACATATTAGATACACAGATACAGCCTGCAGTTTGGAATTAGGCCATGAATTTTGACCGTTTAACGAAAGGTCACTGGACTAAGGACATGAGATGCAGTTCTCTCTTTTAGTCAGGACTGACGTTGTTGTCATGCATATAAAGCTGCAGTGCTTTTATAGCTTTACATTTCATTCCAGCTCACAAACTAATAGTTTCATTTCCCCAAGAAAAGAGAGCTCCCAAATGTTAAGGTGTGTGTTCAACCTTTTCTTTCAATGAAAATGAATAGCTATATTAAGTTCTCTTATTTTCATGGCATTTTGTTGCAGCGAGTAGCGCAGTTCAATCGATATTCCTTTAATGGAACAGAGAGAAAGAGAGAGAGAGAGAGATTCCAGAAGCCTCAGCCATGTTTCTCATCTGTTTCCTACAGGAAAAGCAAACTCACTCTTAAGATAAGATGGAGCATTCATTTACATTTCCCATGTCTCTGTACTGGACAGTTGGGTAATTGAGAATAAATCAAATGTCATAGAGAGGACAATAGTTCTATTCCAGACCCAGACAGCATCCTAACCATCATGGATCCTCATAAGGAACGTTCTACACAGAACACACTATTCAGCTGTTTTCCTGTGTAAACGTGCTAGATAAACCTGTTTGACCGTCACGTGTGTGTTTTGTAACATCTCGCTCATGGTGCGATTACAAACACTGAGTAAAAATAAAGAGTTTTAATTACACTAAACTATTTTAATAGGTACTTGGCAGTATTCAGTAAAGAAAGTACTTTTTTTGTCCTGTGAAATGTTGCCTCTTCAGGTGGCTCGCTGGGTTTTGGAAAGAGAAACTGATGCTGGCCTGAGGACAGTCTGCCACTGCGTCCAAATATGCCTACTTTCATACTATATAGTGTGTGAAAAACTGTATAGTAAAAGAGCAGTACTATGTGCAAATTCATAATATTCTAAAAAAAAAGTAGATGGAATGTATCCGGATGACCTATAACTTCCGCCGAGATTCTGCAAAGTGCATTCGATGGACACTTTACTATCCTAGCACAATACTATTGTAGTATCAATATTATAATAGTTTTTATTCATATTTTAAATTAGATTTATTTTATAGTTTCCATTTTCATTTAAAATTTTAGTTCTTTTGTTGTGTGTTTTTGACATTTTATTAGGTTTTTTTTTTTTTTAAATATATAGTTTTTATTAATTTTCATTTCAGTTTGAGTTATTTTAGGACACCATGTCAATGGAAATGAGAAATGTTGCCTTGACAACTAAAATAAGTTTGTTGTTTTACATTTTATTGTAGGCTGAATTTTTAAGCAACGAAAATGTTTGCTTTTATGGTTTTAGTTTTAGTTGTAATGGATTGTATTATATGGATGTAGTGATGAATGATGAATTTCATTCATTCTGCCCATGTTCACACTATGTAGAAACATACTTTTTAACAGTCGTGAAGTAAGTTTCAAGCCATACATAGTGCCTACTAGATAACGTGATTTCAAACACAGCATGTGTGTAAAACAAGCTAGATATGTATTGTTTTGCCTCCATTTTTTTCCCTTTGTGTCAGTAATCATAAAGGTGTGTTGTTTGGTCTCGCCTATTGTTAACCAGTTTTGGGGTAATGCATTACAAGTAACATGAGTTACTTTTTTCAACGAACTAGTAAAGCAATGCATTACTTTTAAATTTACAGTAAAATATCGGAGTTACTTTTTCAGAAGTAACGCAAGATACAAAAAGTAACCGGAAAATAACATGCATTACTCTCCGTAAAAAGTAACCAAGTAATACAATTAGTTACTTTTTTATGGAGTAATGCATTACTTTTAAAAGTAACTTTCCCCAATACTGTTGTTAATAAATGCAATTGCTATGCTATGTTTCAGGTTTCCTGAATACTCAGACATTCAAATGCGAAGACGTTAGAGAGGTGATTTTGTTGAACCTGCTGTACTAGGTTTTGTCTTATAGTTTTCTCATTCTTTTTTTTATTTTATTTCCTCGTTCTCTCTAGTTGGTTGGACGGGGGAACAGGAGTTTGCGAGAGCTGATATGATGTTTCCTCGCTCAGGGCATGGCCCGGCTCGACTGCTAACTGTAATTTACTTTTCTCTCCCGGTCGCCTGCAGTCTGCCTCGCCGCGGCTGTGTTGAATGATGTGCTAATCCATTATATTCTTCAGACAAGTGTATCGACCAGTATAAACAGACTGGAGGGCACAAGTCTAAATGAAAGCCGTAGTTTCCCTCTGAATCATTTAACTAGATCCTCAAGCAAGAGCAGCACATAACAGCCTTTTTGTCAGCCTGCTGAATATACATTAAGAAGCCATTAATGCTGCTGGTACAGGCAAGCTGTAGAAACACTGGACCTGGATGGAGTCGCATCTCCTTTTTTACAAATTTTTTTTGCTCCAGACGCATCCGTGCATCCTTTTCAACAATCCCACTGCTGCTTGTAGTGCTTCTGTATATTCCCATGTTAACAGTTATGTGTTCTGTCAGATGATCTGATTGCAGAACGTTGTGCTCCATCTCCTGTTTCTCTTTGTGTTTCTCGATGGGCAGAAGTGATTGACTAGGAACTTTTGGAGATCTGATCTGATGTGTTTTCTATATGGATGGCATTCATAAAATAATCATTTATACGGTGACGTTTAGATGTTTATACACTGCAGTTGTGGTGTTTATTAAAAAAGTCTCATGCTTTACAAAGCTGCTTTTATTTAATCAAAAATACAGTAATATTCTGAAATATGATTACAATTTGAAACGGCTGTTTTCTATTTGAATATATTTTAAAATGTAATTTATTCCTGTGATCAAAGCTGAATTTTCAGCATCATTACTCCAGTCTTCAGTGTCACATGATCCTTCAGAAATCATTCTAATATACTGATTTGCTGCGCAAGAAACATTTCTTATCATTATTAATGTTGAAAACAGTTGCTGCTTAATATTTTTGTGGAAGCCGTGGTTGTTCACAGTACAAAAGAACAGCATTTATTTGAAAACTAATATTTTTAACATTATGAAAGTCCTTACTGTCACTTTTGATACGGTTTCCTTGCTAAATAAAAATAAATTCTTTAAAAAAATCTTACTGACCACAGACTTTTCAATTGTAGTGTATGTTAATGCAGTACAGGTAAATTAGGTTGCTGCTTTCATTAGTATGTTTCATAATGAGGTATATTTCTGTTTAAAACTGAATATGCAAGTCAACTGAGATTTGATTGGATTGCAAAAAGTAGAAAAATGTTAAACTTCAACATAATTGGTAAATAGTGTTTTTTATCCATCCATGTGGCCTTTGTTGTGTTAGCAGGAAAAACATTGCTTCAGAGGCAGAGAAAATTATTACATTTTAATGAAAGAGTATGAAAAGACATTTTTATTCTTTAGAAGAACATGCATCAATACACAATAAGATCAGGGACGTTTATTAAGAAAGTAAATCAGGCCAGTTTGGATATGACTGAAGGTTTCAATCAATGTAAGTTGTTTTTCTTTTCTACTAGGCATTCTTACAGAAAGAAAGAAGATCTCATGAAATCCCTGTCAGTGTCATAAGTGAGATGTGACAGCAGTAGGAAAACTCTGTGCTGTTTTTGTAAGTTTGTTTGTTTTCTTCATCATTGCACAAAAGTTAATAACGAGCACAGCTCTCTAGCCCAGCAGTTTGTTTTGACACAGCCATTAATTATTTGCTAATTGAGACATGAGCACGGATTCATTCATTAAGTGCCACGAGACCCTTTTGCTTTCTCTGCAGAGCTCCACGCTGCTTGAGGATTTGCACTAAGAACGACTTCCCAATATTATTTCACTTTGTCTTCTTTTTGTTTTGCTGTCATTAGTAGCGGTTGATGCTTTTAAAAGTGATAGCGGACGTTCAGAAATGTGAAAAGGGGCTGTAGGTTCATGATGTGTGAGTGCTGCTGTAGAGAATGAAGGGTGAGGGGGCAGATGGTCTAGAGGGTCTCTGTGGACGAATCAGCCGTGCTTAGTGTGGCAGAGCATGCTGGGGTCACTAATGACTCCCTCAAGCCTCACTGTCAAAACACACATACACACAAACCCACTGACACACAGAGGTGTGGAAACCCGAGGTCACATGAAGATCGTATAGGTATAGTTCATGCATATATGGTAAAAAAAAATAAAACATTTTCTTAGTTGTAAATAAAAGATGTTCAGGGTACATTTTACACAAAAATACTACTTAAGGTTTCCTACTTCAAAATTTTGCATTTAATTCAGTGTTGCCATTCCTTTGTAATTGTTTTTGAAATATACTAGCAATTTCTGTTTAAGTCACAAACAAAATAGCAAAGCAAGTGTCATTCATTTTAAAATGTATGTTTGAAAGTTGTTGTTTTTAATGATAAATCTAGAGACGTTTTGTTCAAAATAAAGATGACTTGTTTTGGTGTTTTGTATCTAATGCAACAATTATAGACATTTTTAAGTGTGACTTCAGTCTCAAAATACTTTTTGAGGTTCAATGAAGATCCTTCTTATCAATACAGTATATAGAGTTATTGAGTTGTTATGTGGTTCTTCAAATCAACTTCTGAGTTTCCTGAAGAACCAGTGCATTGATAGTTTTCTAAAAAAATAAAATAATAATAATAAAATAGAAAACAAAAAGTTCCTTGCTGAATCAGGCTGTAAACCTTTTTTAGTTGTAGATGGAACTTGATGAATGATACAGAAAAGCCAAACATTATTTTCATGATATATGGCTGATAATTGATAAATTGCTGATATTAAAATTGTATGCATTTTTTATCTTAATAAATACAAAAAAAAAGAATCATTTTCAAAGCTGCAAGTTAATTTAGGCATCACAATATTACAATATATAGTGTGAACATGGATATTAATTTTGAACAAAATTTTTTTGACAAATAAATATTGAATATTGGTTGATATATATCCGGTATTCATTTAAAAATACTGTATTGGTAACACTTGTTTTCATTTGTGAACATTAGTTCACTGCACTAAGGACTAATACATTTTAAAAATCAGAAGTTGTATATTGAATAAAATATATTCCTCATTGTTAGTTCATTTTAGCTAATGCATTAACCAATGCTAACGAATTTTTGTAAAGAGTTGTTATTGTAAGTGTTACCAAAATTTCTAATATCAGCTGATAAGTGATATGATATAAATACGTCATGCACTGAAACTTTTGTAGAGTGTTAAAGTTATAAACTTGAAGTTTACATACACAAAAGTATAAGCACAACTAGTGTATGTAGAAACACAAACACTCACATCGTATTTTCATATCCTCATTCTAAAATTCTCCGGATGGTCTCTGTAAACCTGTTATCTGAAGAGAATTGATGGTCTGCTCTGCTCTCAGGGTCTGAAATCCTGCTTTACTACGGACAAACACTTTTCCCCTGCTAGTAAAACAGCTGTACAGAGATTAACATAAATCAGCGGTTGGTTAGTGCGCGTTTAGCTGTGCATTAACAAATTTGCCACCTTAATGAGTCTCTAAGTAATTGCCTTCCTTCCCCTGAATGCAAACAGTCCATTACCTACAACTATATGATTTTTCAGTACCAAAAAACCAATTCCCTGTCTGCTCGCTTAAGTTGTTTTCAAATTAGGGCACGCTTGTGTTTTCTCCTTTGCCACATGATTGTTTATTAATGCACTTTGGTTGTTTTGTACTGCAATGTTGCTGTCCATAGACTGTGTGTGTAGAACATGTTAAAGGTAAAGCATCTCAGTTTACATATACATAAACATATGTGTATATGCTTATGAGATTTATCATAATATACTGTGTGTCTTTGGTCACTTCATCGACTTGCACTTTGCACCAAAAAATCATACATTTTACAAACCGATCAGTATTTGGAGTGATGCAACAATTTTCCACTTAAAAGAAGTTCATTCACACAGAAAGTGAAAATGTTGATGAATATGGCATAATTACGGTCAGTCAGAATATATTTCAGGTTTACTATAGTGTCCATTAGTGTCTGCCCACTTTTTCAGCAGTGCTAGTTGTGGAAATATTTTTCCAATTAATTTTTAAAAAGTATTCATTAAAGAGTCAAGATTACAAATTTGATTTGAAACAAGACAAAAGTACATAACTGTGTGCTTAACGGCTTTAGTGAGGAAAAAAATAAAATATAT
>NW_015542408.1:3549503-3549999 GCF_001515605.1 Sinocyclocheilus anshuiensis | reverse complement strand
ATCAGTAATCCTAAAAAAATAACACTGAGCCAAACACACATGCTAAAATAACAACAACTTACTGACACATAGTAAGAAATGGTTATAAAAAACTGAAACAGAAGTGAAACAAGTAGTAGGAAAGAGGAGAAATAAAAAGCGATACTTATTATACTAAAGCGATATTTATATATATATTGACATTGCAGGTAGTTTGATTTGATTTTCATTCATAGTGTTTCATGGCAGTGGGCGGATCTAAAGATCTCTTTTGGCACACTTTGCTGCAACTCTTTGATTGGTGGAATTTTCTGTATGGCATCATGGGTAATGTAGTTTTTCACTACAAATCCCGCTATTAAACATATACTTTTTGCAGACTGAGGTTTACACTGACATTCAAGCTATATATTTTATCAGGTCTAGGGGTTTAGATTATATAGAGTATACACGCCGACTGTGTGTGTGTGTGTGTGTGTGTGTGTGTGTGTGTGTGTGTGTGTGTGTGTGTGTGTGG